>NC_083365.1:4980000-4982500 GCF_030254825.1 Meriones unguiculatus | reverse complement strand
TAGATACACAAAGCAAAACGTTGTAAACTAATTCACATATGTGTCGCCTGTTCAATTATTATAACAGGAAAACTGAAAAGTGATATAACACTAACCCTAACCCTAACCCTAACCCTAACCCCTAATCCTAACCTTATCCTAACCCTAACCCTAACCCCTAATCCTAACCCTAACCCTAACCCTAACCCCTAACCCTAAACCTAACGCTAACCGTAACCCTAACCATATCCCTTACCCAGCCCTAACCTAACCCTAACCCTAACCCTAACCCTAAACCTAACTTGTTCCTAACAGGAACAAGTTTCCAAGGAAAAAACGTAAATGAAAAGCACGACTTTGTAAACTGAATCACATGTGTGTCACTCGTTCAATTAGGAATATAGGAAAACCGAAAAGTGATATATCACACTGTACAGCACAGGAACAAGTTTCCATCGAAAGAACAGAAACGCAAAGCACAACTTTGTAAACTAATTCACATACGTGTCGCCTGTTCAATTATTATAACAGGAAAACTGAAAAGTGATATAACGCACTGTACAGCACAGGAACAAATTTCCAAAGAAAGAACAGAAACGCAAAGAACAACTTTGTGAATTAATTCACATACGTGTCGCCTGTTCAATTATTATAACAGGAAAACTGAAAAGTGATATAACGCACTGTACAGCACAGAAACAAGTTTCCATCGAAAGAACAGAAACGCATAGTACAACTTTGTAAACTAATTCACATACGTGTCGCCTGTTCAATTATTATAACAGGAAAACTGAAAAGTGATATATGACATTGTACAGCACAGGAACAAGTTTCAAATGAAAGAATAAAAAAGAAAATCATTAATTTGTAAACTAAATCACATGTGCGTCGCTAGCTCCATTAGGAATACAGGAAAACTGAAAAGTGATATATCTCACTGTACAGCACAAGAACAAGTTTCCAAAGAAAGAACAGAAAAGCAAAGCACTACTTTTAAACAGAATCACCTGTGTGTTGCTCTCTCAATTAGGAATACAGGAAAACTGAAAAGTGTTATCTCGCACTGTACGGCACAGAAACAAGATTCCATTGAAAGAATAGATACACAAAGCAAAACTTTGTAAACTAATTCACATATGTGTCGCCTGTTCAATTATTATAACAGGAAAACTGAAAAGTGATATAACCCTAACCCTAACCCTAACCCTAACCCTAACCCTAAGCCCCTAACCCTAACCCTAACCTTAACCCCTAACCCTAACCCTAACACCTAACCCTAACCCTAACCCCTAACCCTAACCCTAACCCTAACCCTAACCCCTAACCCTAACCCTAACCCTAACCCTAACCCCTAACCCTATCCCTAACCCTAACCCTAACCCCTAACCCTAACCCTAACGCTAACCGTAACCCTAACCACATCCCTTACCCAGCCCTAACCTAACCCTAACCCTAACCCTAACCCTAAACCTAACTTGTTCCTAACAGGAACAAGTTTCCAAGGAAAGAACGTAAATGAAAAGCTCGACTTTGTAAACTGAATCACATGTGTGTCACTCTCTCAATTAGGAATACAGGAAAACCGAAAAGTGATATATCACACTGTACAGCACAGAAACAAGTTTTCATCGAAAGAACAGAAAAGCAAAGCACAACTTTGTAAACTAAATCACATACGTGTCACCCGTTCAATTATTACAACAGGAAAACTGAAAAGTGATATATCACACTGTACAGCACAGAAACAAGTTTCCAACCGAAGAACAGAAATCCAAAGCACTACTTTGTAAACTAAATCACATGTATGTCGCTCGTTCAATTAGGAATACAGGGAAACCGAAAAGTGTTATCTCGCACTGTATGGCACACAAACAAATTTCCAAAGAAAGAACAGAAACGCAAAGCACAACTTTGTAAATCAAATGACATACGTGTCACCTGTTTAATTATTATAACAGGAAAACTGAAAAGTGATTTATTACACTGTACAGCACAGGAACAAGTTTCCATCGAAAGAACAGAAACACAAAGTACAACTTTGTAAACTAATTCACATACGTGTCGCCTGTTCAATTATTATAACAGGAAAACTGAAAAGTGATATATCACATTGTACAGCACAGGAACAAGTTTCAAATGAAAGAACAAATAATAAAATCACTAATTTGTAAACTAAATCACATGTGCGTCGCTCGCTCCATTAGGAATACAGGAAAACGGAAAAGTGATATATCTCACTGTACAGCGCAAGAACAAGTTTCCAACGAAAGAACAGAAAAGCAAAGCACAACTTTGTAAACTAATTCACATATGTGTGGCCTGTTCAATTATTATAACAGGAAAACTGAAAAGTGATATAACGCACTGTACAGCACAGAAACAAGTTTCCATCGAAAGAACAGAAACGCAAAGCACAACTTTGTAAACTAATTCACATACGTGTCGCCTGTTCAATTACTATAACAGGAAAACTGAAAAGTGATATAACGCACTGTACAGCACAGAAACAAGTTTCTATCGA
>NC_083365.1:4817500-4975000 GCF_030254825.1 Meriones unguiculatus | reverse complement strand
AAGTGATATAACGCACTGTACAGCACAGAAACAAGTTTCCATTGAAAGAACAGAAACGCGAAGCACAACTTTGTAAAGTAATTCACATACGTGTCGCCTGTTCAATTATTATAACAGGAAAACTGAAAAGTGATATATGACATTGTACAGCACAGGAACAAGTTTCAAATGAAAGAACAATAAAGAAAATCATTAATTTGTAAACTAAATCACATGTGCGTCGCTCGCTCCATTAGGAATACAGGAAAACTGAAAAGTGATATATCTCACTGTACAGCACAAGAACAAGTTTCCAAAGAAAGAACAGAAAAGCAAAGCACTACTTTTAAACGGAATCACCTGTGTGTCGCTCTCTCAATTAGGAATACAGGAAAACTGAAAAGTGTTATCTCGCACTGTACGGCACAGAAACAAGATTCCATTGAAAGAATAGATACACAAAGCAAAACGTTGTAAACTAATTCACATATGTGTCGCCTGTTCAATTATTATAACAGGAAAACTGAAAAGTGATATAACACTAACCCTAACCCTAACCCTAACCCTAACCCCTAATCCTAACCTTATCCTAACCCTAACCCTAACCCCTAATCCTAACCCTAACCCTAACCCTAACCCCTAACCCTAAACCTGACGCTAACCGTAACCCTAACCATATCCCTTACCCAGCCCTAACCTAACCCTAACCCTAACCCTAACCCTAAACCTAACTTGTTCCTAACAGGAACAAGTTTCCAAGAAAGAACATAAATGAAAAGCACTGCTTTGTAAACTGAGTCACATGTGTGTCACTCGCTCAATTAGGAATACAGGAAAACCGAAAAGTGTTATCTCGCACTGTACGGCACAGAAACAAGTTTCCATCGAAAGAACAGAAACGCAAAGCACAACTTTGTAAACTAAATCACATACGTGTCGCCCGTTCAATTATTACAACAGGAAAACTGAAAAGTGATTTATTACACTGTACAGCACAGAAACAAGTTTCCAACCGAAGAACAGAAATCCAAAGCACTACTTTGTAAACTAAATCACATGTATGTCGCTCGCTCAATTAGGAATACAGGGAAACCGAAAAGTGTTATCTCGCACTGTATGGCACAGAAACAAATTTCCAAAGAAAGAACGGAAACGCAAAGCACAACTTTGTAAATTAAATGACATACGTGTCCCCTGTTCAATTATTATAAGAGGAAAACTGAAAAGTGATATAACGCACTGTATAGCACAGGAACAAGTTTCCATCGAAAGAACAGAAACGCAAAGCACAACTTTTTAAACTAATTCACATACGTGTCGCCTGTTCCATTATTAAAACAGGAAAACTGAAAAGTGATATAACGCACTGTACAGCACAGAAACAAGTTTCCATCGAAAGAACAGAAACGCAAAGCACAAATTTGTAAACTAATTCACATACGTGTCGCCTGTTCAATTATTATAACAGGAAAACTGAAAAGTGATATAACGCACTGTACAGCACAGAAACAAGTTTCCATCGAAAGAACAGAAACGCAAAGCACAACTTTGTAAAGTAATTCACATACGTGTCGCCTGTTCAATTTTTATAACAGGAAAACTGAAAAGTGATATATGACATTGTACAGCACAGGAACAAGTTTCAAATGAAAGAACAATAAAGAAAATCATTAATTTGTAAACTAAATCACATGTGCGTCGCTCGCTCCATTAGGAATACAGGAAAACTGAAAAGTGATATATCTCACTGTACAGCACAAGAACAAGTTTCCAAAGAAAGAACAGAAAAGCAAAGCACTACTTTTAAACGGAATCACCTGTGTGTCGCTCTCTCAATTAGGAATACAGGAAAACTGAAAAGTGTTATCTCGCACTGTACGGCACAGAAACAAGATTCCATTGAAAGAATAGATACACAAAGCAAAACGTTGTAAACTAATTCACATATGTGTCGCCTGTTCAATTATTATAACAGGAAAACTGAAAAGTGATATAACACTAACCCTAACCCTAACCCTAACCCTAACCCCTAATCCTAACCTTATCCTAACCCTAACCCTAACCCCTAATCCTAACCCTAACCCTAACCCTAACCCCTAACCCTAAACCTGACGCTAACCGTAACCCTAACCATATCCCTTACCCAGCCCTAACCTAACCCTAACCCTAACCCTAACCCTAAACCTAACTTGTTCCTAACAGGAACAAGTTTCCAAGGAAAAAACGTAAATGAAAAGCACGACTTGGTAAACTGAATCACATGTGTGTCACTCGCTCAATTAGGAATATAGGAAAACCGAAAATTGATATATCACACTGTACAGCACAGGAACAAGTTTCCTTCGAAAGAACAGAAACGCAAAGCACAACTTTGTAAACTAATTCACATACGTGTCGCCTGTTCAATTATTATAACAGGAAAACTGAAAAGTGATATAACGCACTGTACAGTACAGGAACAAATTTCCAAAGAAAGAACAGAAACGCAAAGAACAACTTTGTGAATTAATTCACATACGTGTCGCCTGTTCAATTATTATAACAGGAAAACTGAAAAGTGATATAACGCACTGTACAGCACAGAAACAAGTTTCCATCGAAAGAACAGAAACGCATAGTACAACTTTGTAAACTAATTCACATACGTGTCGCCTGTTCAATTATTATAACAGGAAAACTGAAAAGTGATATATGACATTGTACAGCACAGGAACAAGTTTCAAATGAAAGAATAAAAAAGAAAATCATTAATTTGTAAACTAAATCACATGTGCGTCGCTCGCTCCATTAGGAATACAGGAAAACTGAAAAGTGATATATCTCACTGTACAGCACAAGAACAAGTTTCCAAAGAAAGAACAGAAAAGCAAAGCACTACTTTTAAACGGAATCACCTGTGTGTTGCTCTCTCAATTAGGAATACAGGAAAACTGAAAAGTGTTATCTCGCACTGTACGGCACAGAAACAAGATTCCATTGAAAGAATAGATACACAAAGCAAAACTTTGTAAACTAATTCACATATGTGTCGCCTGTTCAATTATTATAACAGGAAAACTGAAAAGTGATATAACACTAACCCTAAACCTAACCCTAACCCTAACCCTAACCCCCTAACCCTAACCCTAACCTTAACCCCTAACCCTAACCCTAACACCTAACCCTAACCCTAACCCTAACCCTAACCCCTAACCCTAACCCTAACCCCTAACCCTAACCCTAACCGTAACCCTAACCCCTAACCCTAACCCTAACCCTAACCCTAACCCCTAACCCTAACCCTAACCCTAACCCTAACCCCTAACCCTAACCCTAACGCTAACCGTAACCCTAACCATATCCCTTACCCAGCCCTAACCTAACCCTAACCCTAACTCTAACCCTAAACCTAACTTGTTCCTAACAGGAACAAGTTTCCAAGGAAAGAACGTAAATGAAATGCTCGACTTTGTAATCTGAATCACATGTGTGTCACTCGCTCAATTAGGAATACAGGAAAACCGAAAAGTGTTATCTCGCACTGTATGGCACAGAAACAAATTTCCAAAGAAAGAACAGAAACGCAAAGCACAACTTTGTAAATAAAATGACATACGTGTCGCCTGTTTAATTATTATAACAGGAAAACTGAAAAGTGATATAACGCACTGTACAGCACAGGAACAAGTTTCCATCGAAAGAACAGAAACACAAAGTACAACTTTGTAAACTAATTCACATACGTGTCGCCTGTTCAATTATTATAACAGGAAAACTGAAAAGTGATATATCACATTGTACAGCACAGGAACAAGTTTCAAATGAAAGAACAAATAATAAAATCACTAATTTGTAAACTAAATCACATGTGCGTCGCTCGCTCCATTAGGAATACAGGAAAACTGAAAAGTGATATATCTCACTGTACAGCGCAAGAACAAGTTTCCAACGAAAGAACAGAAAAGCAAAGCACAACTTTGTATGTGTGGCCTGTTCAATTATTATAACAGGAAAACTGAAAAGTGACATAACCCTAACCCTAACCGAAACCCCTAACCCTAACCCTAACCCTAACCCTAACACTAACCCATAACCCTAACCCTAACCGTAACCCTAACCATATCCCTTATCCAGCCCTAACCTAACCCTTCCCCTAACCCTAACCCTAACCCTAACCCTAACCCTAACCCTAACCCTAAACCTAACTTGTTCCTAACAGGAACAAGTTTAAAGGAAAGAACGTAAATGAAAAGCACGACTTTGTAAACTGATATAACGCACTGTACAGCACAGAAACAAGTTTCCATCGAAAGAACAAAAACGGAAAGCACAACTTTGTAAACTAATTCACATACGTGTCGCCTTTTCAATTATTATAACAGGAAAACTGAAAAGTGATATAACGCACTGTACAGCACAGAAACAAGTTTCCATCGAAAGAACAGAAACGCAAAGCACAACTTTGTAAATTGGATGACATACGTTTCGCCTGTTTAATTATCATAACGGGAAAACTGAAAAGTGATATATGACATTATACAGCACAGGAACAAGTTTCAAATGAAAGAACAAAAAAGAAAATCATTAATTTGTAAACTAAATCACATATGCGTCGCTCGATCCATTAGGAATACAGGAAAACTGAAAAGTGATATATCTCATTATACAGCACAAGAACAAGTTTCCAACGAAAGAACAGAAAAGCAAAGCACTACATTTAAACAGAATCACCTGTGTGTCGCTCGCTCAATTAGGAATACAGGAAAACTGAAAAGTGTTATCTCGCACTGTACGGCACAGAAACAAGATTCCATTGAAAGAATAGATACACAAAGCAAAACTTTGTAAACTAATTCACATATGTGTCGCCTGTTCAATTATTATAACAGGAAAACTGAAAAGTGATATAACACTAACCCTAACCCTAACCCTAACCCCTAACCCTAACTCTAACCCTAACCCTAACCCTAACCCCTAACCCTAACCCTAACCCTAATCCCTAACCCTAACCCTAACCCTAACCCTAACCCCTAACCCTAACCCTAACCCTAACCCTAACCCCTAACCCTAACCCTAACCCTAACCCCTAACCCTAACCCTAACCCTAACCCCTAACCCTAACCCTAACGCTAACCGTAACCCTAACCATATCCCTTACCCAGCCCTAACCTAACCCTAACCCTAACCCTAACCCTAAACCTAACTTGTTCCTAACAGGAACAAGTTTCCAAGGAAAGAACATAAATGAAAAGCACTGCTTTGTAAACTGAATCACATGTGTGTCACTCGCTCAATTAGGAATACAGGAAAACCGAAAAGTGTTATCTCGCACTGTACGGCACAGAAACAAGTTTCCATCGAAAGAACAGAAACGCAAAGCACAACTTTGTAAACTAAATCACATACGTGTCGCCCGTTCAATTATTACAACAGGAAAACTGAAAAGTGATATATCACACTGTACAGCACAGAAACAAGTTTGCAACCGAAGAACAGAAATCCAAAGCACTACTTTGTAAACTAAATCACATGTATGTCGCTCGCTCAATTAGGAATACAAGGAAACCAAAAAGTGTTATCTCGCACTATTTGGCACAGAAACAAATTTCCAAAGAAAGAACAGAAACGCAAAGCACAACTTTGTAAACTAATTCACATACGTGTCGCCTGTTCAATTATTATAACAGGAAAACTGAAACGTGATATAACGCACTGTACAGCACAGGAACAAGTTTCCATCGAAAGAACAGAAACGCAAAGCACAACTTTGTAAACTAATAAACATACGTGTCGCCAGTTCAATTATTATAACAGGAAAACTGAAAAGTGATATAACGCACTGTACAGCACAGGAACAAGTTTCCATCGAAAGAACAGAAACGCAAAGCACAACTTTTTAAACTAATTCACATACGTGTCGCCTGTTCCATTATTACAACAGGAAAACTGAAAAGTGATATAACGCACTGTACAGCACAGAAACAAGTTTCCATCGAAAGAACAGAAACGCAAAGCACAACTTTGTAAACTAATTCACATACGTGTCGCCTGTTCAATTAGTATAACAGGAAAACTGAAGAGTGATATAACACTAACCCTAACCCTAACCCTAACCCTAACCCTAAGCCCCTAACCCTAACCCTAACCCTAACCCCTAACCCTAACCCTAACACCTAACCCTAACCCTAACCCCTAACCCTAACCCTAACCCTAACCCTAACCCTAACCCCTAACCCTAACCCTAACCCTAACCCCTAACCCTAACCCTAACGCTAACCGTAACCCTAACCATATCCCTTACCCAGCCCTAACCTAACCCTAACCCTAACCCTAACCCTAAACCTAACTTGTTCCTAACAGGAACAAGTTTAAAGGAAAGAACGTAAATGAAAAGCACGACTTTGTAAACTGATATAACGCACTGTACAGCACAGAAACAAGTTTCCATCGAAAGAACAAAAACGGAAAGCACAACTTTGTAAACTAATTCACATACGTGTCGCCTTTTCAATTATTATAACAGGAAAACTGAAAAGTGATATAACGCACTGTACAGCACAGAAACAAGTTTCCATCGAAAGAACAGAAACGCAAAGCACAACTTTGTAAATTGGATGACATACGTTTCGCCTGTTTAATTATCATAACAGGAAAACTGAAAAGTGATATATGACATTATACAGCACAGGAACAAGTTTCAAATGAAAGAACAAAAAAGAAAATCATTAATTTGTAAACTAAATCACATGTGCGTCGCTCGATCCATTAGGAATACAGGAAAACTGAAAAGTGATATATCTCATTATACAGCACAAGAACGAGTTTTCAACGAAAGAACAGAAAAGCAAAGCACAACATTTAAACAGAATCACCTGTGTGTCGCTCGCTCAATTAGGAATACAGGAAAACTGAAAAGTGTTATCTCGCACTGTACGGCACAGAAACAAGATTCCATTGAAAGAATAGATACACAAAGCAAAACTTTGTAAACTAATTCACATATGTGTCGCCTGTTCAATTATTATAACAGGAAAACTGAAAAGTGATATAACACTAACCCTAACCCTAACCCTAAACCTAACCCTAAGCCAGTAACACTAACCCTAACCCTAACCCCTAACCCTAACCCTAACACCTAACCCTAACCCTAACCCTAACCCTAACCCCTAAACCTAACCCTAACCCTAACCCTAACCCCTAACCCTAACCCTAACCCTAACCCTAATCCTAACCCCTAACCCTAACGCTAACCGTAACCCTAACCATATCCCTTACCCAGCCCTAACCTAACCCTAACCCTAACCCTAACCCTAAACCTAACTTGTTCCTAACAGAAACAAGTTTCCAAGGAAAGAACGTAAATGAAAAGCACGACTTTGTAAACTGAATCACATGTGTCCCTCGCTCAATTAGGAATACAGGAAAACCGAAAAGTACACTGTACAGCACAGAAACAAGTTTTCATCGAAAGAACAGAAAAGCAAAGCACAACTTTGTAAACTAAATCACATACGTGTCGCCCGTTCAATTATTACAACAGGAAAACTGAAAAGTCATATATCACACTGTACAGCACAGAAACAAGTTTCCAACCGAAGAACAGAAATCCAAAGCACTACTTCGTAAACTAAATCACATGTATGTCGCTCGGTCAATTAGGAATACAGGGAAACCGAAAAGTGTTATCTCGCACTGTATGGCACAGAAACAAATTTCCAAAGAAAGAACAGAAACGCAAAGCACAACTTTGTAAATTAAATGACATACGTGTCGCCTGTTTAATTATTATAACAGGAAAACTGAAAAGTGATATAACGCACTGTACAGCCCAGGAACAAGTTTCCATCGAAAGAACAGAAAAGCAAAGTACAACTTTGTAAACTAATTCACATACGTGTCGCCTGTTCAATTATTATAACAGGAAAACTGAAAAGTGATATATCACATTGTACAGCACAGGAACAAGTTTCAAATGAAAGAACAAATAATAAAATCACTAATTTGTAAACTAAATCACATGTGCGTCGCTCGCTCCATTAGGAATACAAGAAAACTGAAAAGTGATATATCTCACTGTACAGTGCAAGAACAAGTTTCCAACGAAAGAACAGAAAAGCAAAGCACAACTTTGTAAACTAATTCACATGTGTGGCCTGTTCAATTATTATAACAGGAAAACTGAAAAGTGATATAACCCTAACCCTAACCCTAACCCTAACCCTAACCCCTAACCCTAACCCTAACCCTAACCCTAACCCCTAACCCTAACCCTAACCCTAACCGTAACCCTAACCATATCCCTTACCCAGCCCTAACCTAACCCTACCCCTAACCCTAACCCTAACCCTAACCCTAACCTTAACCCTAACTTGTCCCTAACAGGAACAAGTTTCCAAGGAAAGAACATAAATGAAAATCACTGCTTTGTAAACTGAATCACATGTGTGTCACTCGCTCAATTAGGAATACAGGAAAACCGAAAAGTGTTATCTCACACGGTACGGCACAGGAACAAGTTTCCATCGAAAGAACAGAAAAGCAAAGCACAACTTTTTAAACTAATTCACATACGTGTCGCCTGTTCAATTATTATAACAGGAAAACTGAAAAGTGATATAACGCACTGTACAGCACAGGAACAAATTTCCAAAGAAAGAACAGAAACGCAAAGCACAACTTTGTGAACTAATTCATATACGTGTCGCCTGTTCAATTATTATAACAGGAAAACTGAAAAGTGATATAACGCACTGTACAGCACAGGAACAAGTTTCCATCGAAAGAACAGAAACGCAAAGCACAACTTTTTAAACTAATTCACATACGTGTCACCTGTTCAATTATTATAACAGGAAAACTGAAAAGTGATATAACGCACTGTCCAGCACAGAAACAAGTTTCCATCGAAAGAACAGAAACGCAAAGCACAACTTTGTAAACTAATTCACATACGTGTCGCCTGTTCAATTATTATAACAGGAAAACTGAAAAGTGATATAACACTAACCCTAACCCTAACCCTAACCCTAACCCTAAGCCCCTAACCCTAACCCTAACCCTAACCCCTAACCCTAACCCTAACACCTAACCCTAACCCTAACCCTAACCCTAACCCCTAACCCTAACCCTAACCCTAACCCCTAACCCTAACCCTAACGCTAACCGTAACCCTAACCATATCCCTTACCCAGCCCTCACCTAACCCTAACCCTAACCCTAACCCTAAACCTAACTTGTTCCTAACAGGAACAAGTTTCCAAGGAAAGAACGTAAATGAAAAGCACGACTTTGTAAACTGAATCACATGTGTGTCACTCGCTCAATTAGGAATACAGGAAAACCGAAAAGTGACATATCACACTGTACAGCACAGAAACAAGTTTTCATCGAAAGAACAGAAAAGGAAAGCACAACTTTGTAAACTAAATCACATATGTGGCACCCGTTCAATTATTACAACAGGAAAACCGAAAAGTGATATATCACACTGTACAGCCCAGAAACAAGTTTCCATCGAAAGAACAAAAACGCAAAGCACAACTTTGTAAACTAATTCACATACGTGTCGCCTGTTCAATTATTATAACAGGAAAACTGAAAAGTGATATAACGCACTGTACAGCACAGAAACAAGTTTCCATCGAAAGAACAGAAACGCAAAGCACAACTTTGTAAATTGAATGACATACGTTTCGCCTGTTTAATTATCATAACAGGAAAACTGAAAAGTGATATATGACATTATACAGCACAGGAACAAGTTTCAAATGAAAGAACAAAAAAGAAAATCATTAATTTGTAAACTAAATCACATGTGCGTCGCTCGATCCATTAGGAATACAGGAAAACTGAAAAGTGATATGTCTCACTATACAGCACAAGAACAAGTTTCCAACGAAAGAACAGAAAAGCAAAGCACTACATTTAAACAGAATCACCTGTGTGTTGCTCGCTCAATTAGGAATACAGGAAAACTGAAAAGTGTTATCTCGCACTGTATGGTACAGAAACAAGATTCCATTGAAAGAATAGATACACAAAGCAAAACTTTGTAAACTAATTCACATATGTGTCGCCTGTTCAATTATTATAACAGGAAAACTGAAAAGTGATATAACACTAACCCTAACCCTAACCCTAACCCTAAGCCCCTAACCCTAACCCTAACCCTAACCCCTAACCCTAACCCTAACACCTAACCCTAAGCCTAAACCTAACCCTAACCCCTAACCCTAACCCTAACCCTAACCCTAACCCCTAACCCTAACCCTAACCCTAACCCTAACCCCTAACCCTAACCCTAACGCTAACCGTAACCCTAACCATATCCCTTACCCAGCCCTAACCTAACCCTAACCCTAACCCTAACCCTAAACATAACTTGTTCCTAACAGGAACAAGTTTCCAAGGAAAGAACGTAAATGAAAAGCACGACTTTGTAAACTGAATCACATGTGTCACTCGCTCAATTAGGAATACAGGAAAACCCAAAAGTACACTGTACAGCACAGAAACAAGTTTTCATCGAAAGAACAGAAAAGCAAAGCACAACTTTGTAAACTAAATCACATACGTGTCACCCGTTCAATTATTACAACAGGAAAACTGAAAACTGATATATCACACTGTACAGCCCAGAAACAAGTTTCCAACCGAAGAACAGAAATCCAAAGCACTACTTTGTAAACTAAATCACATGTATGTGGCTCGCTCAATTAGGAATACAGGGAAACCGAAAAGTGTTATCTCGCACTGTATGGCACAGAAACAAATTTCCAAAGAAAGAACAGAAACGCAAAGGACAACTTTGTAAATTAAATGACATACGTGTCGCCTGTTTAATTATTATAACAGGAAAACTGAAAAGTGATATAACGCACTGTACAGCACAGGAACAAGTTTCCATCGAAAGAACAGAAACGCAAAGTACAACTTTGTAAAATAATTCACATACGTGTCGCCTGTTCAATTATTATAACAGGAAAACTGAAAAGTGATATATCACATTGTACAGCACAGGAACAAGTTTCAAATGAAAGAACAAATAATAAAATCACTAATTAGTAAACTAAATCACATGTGCGTCGCTCGCTCCATTAGGAATACAGGAAAACTGAAAAGTGATATATCTCACTGTACAGCACAAGAACAAGTTTCCAACGAAAGAACTGAAAAGCAAAGCATAACTTTGTAAACTAATTCACATATGTGTCACCTGTTCAATTATTATAACAGGAAAACTGAAAAGTGATATAACCCTAACCCTAACCCTAACCCTAACCCCTAACCCTAACCTTAACCCTAACCCTAACCCTAACCCCTAACCCTAACCCTAACCCTAACCGTAACCCTAACCATATCCCTTACCCAGCCCTAACCTAACCCTACCCCTAACCCTAACCCTAACCCTAACCCTAACCTTAACCCTAACTTGTTCCTAACAGGAACAAGTTTCCAAGGAAAGAACATAAATGAAAAGAACTGCTTTGTAAACTGAATCACATGTGTGTCACTCGCTCAATTAGGAATACAGGAAAACCGAAAAGTGTTATCTCGCACTGTACGGCACAGAAACAAGTTTCCATCGAAAGAACAGAAACGCAAGCACAACTTTGTAAACTAAATCACATACGTGTCGCCCTTTCAATTATTACAACAGGAAAACTGAAAAGTGATATATCACACTGTACAGCACAGAAACAAGTTTCCAACCGAAGAACAGAAATCCAAAGCACTACTTTGTAAACTAAATCACATGTATGTCGCTCGCTCAATTAGGAATACAGGGAAACCGAAAAGTGTTATCTCGCACTGTATGGCACAGAAACAAATTTCCAAAGAAAGAACAGAAACGCAAAGCACAACTTTGTAAATTAAATGACATACGTTTCGCCTGTTCAATTATTATAAGAGGAAAACTTAAAAGTGATATAACACACTGTATAGCAAAGGAACAAGTTTCCATCGAAAGAACAGAAACGCAAAGCACAACTTTTTAAACTAATTCACATACGTGTCGCCTGTTCAATTATTATAACAGGAAAACTGAAAAGTGATATAACGCACTGTACAGCACAGGAACAAATTTCCAAAGAAAGAACAGAAACGCAAAGCACAACTTTGTGAACTAATTCACATACGTGTCGCCTGTTCAATTATTATAACAGGAAAACTGAAAAGTGATATAAC
Source organism: Meriones unguiculatus (assembly GCF_030254825.1). Taxonomy (NCBI): domain Eukaryota; kingdom Metazoa; phylum Chordata; class Mammalia; order Rodentia; family Muridae; genus Meriones; species Meriones unguiculatus. Next base: position 4,962,853 of record NC_083365.1, on the reverse strand, counting down.
GCACTGTACAGCACAGGAACAAGTTTCCATCGAAAGAACAGAAACGCAAAGCACAACTTTTTAAACTAATTCACATACGTGTCGCCTGTTCAATTATTATAACCGGAAAAATGAAAAGTGATATAACGCACTGTACAGCACAGAAACAAGTTTCCATCGAAAGAACAGAAACGCAAAGCACAACTTTGTAAACTAATTCACATACGTGTCGCCTGTTCAATTATTATAACAGGAAAACTGAAAAGTGATATAACCCTAACCCTAACCCTAACCCTAACCCTAACCCTAACCCTAAGCCCCTAACCCTAACCCTAACCCTAACCCCTAACCCTAACCCTAACACCTAACCCTAACCCTAACCCTAACCCTAACCCTAACCCTAAACCCTAACCCTAACCCTAACCCTAACCCCTAACCCTAACCCTAACGCTAACCGTAACCCTAACCATATCCCTTACCCAGCCCTAACCTAACCCTAACCCTAACCCTAACCCTAACCCTAACCATAACTTGTTCCTAACAGGAACAAGTTTCCAAGGAAAGAACGTAAATGAAAAGCACGACTTTGTAAACTGAATCACATGTGTGTCACTCGCTCAATTAGGAATACAGGAAAACCGAAAAGTGTTATCTCACACTGTATGGCACAGAAACAAATTTCCAAAGAAAGAATGGAAACGCAAAGCACAACTTTATAAATTAAATGACATACGTGTCGCCTGTTCAATTATTATAAGAGGAAAACTTAAAAGTGATATAACGCACTGTACAGCACAGAAACAAGTTTTCTTGGAAAGAACAGAAACGCAAAGCACAACTTTTTAAACTAATTCACATACGTGTCGCCTGTTCAATTATTATAACAGGAAAAATGAAAAGTGATATAACGCACTGTACAGCACAGAAACAAGTTTCCTTCGAAAGAACAGAAACGCAAAGCACAACTTTGTAAACTAATTCACATACGTGTCGCCTGTTCAATTATTATAACAGGAAAACTGAAAAGTGATATAACACTAACCCTAACCCTAACCCTAACCCTAACCCTAACCCTAACCCTAACCCCTAACCCTAACCCTAACCGTAACACTAACCATATCCCTTACCCAGCCCTAACCTAACCCTACCCCTAACCCTAACCCTAACCCTAACCTTAACCCAAACTTGTTCCTAACAGGAACAAGTTTCCAAGGAAAGAACATAAATGAAAAGCACTGCTTTGTAAACTGAATCACATGTGTGTCACTCGCTCAATTAGGAATACAGGAAAACCGAAACGTTTTATCTCGCACTGTACGGCACAGAAACAAGTTTCCAGCGAAAGAACAGAAACGCAAAGCACAACTTTGTAAACTAAATCACATACGTGTCGCCCGTTCAATTATTACAACAGGAAAACTGAAAAGTGATATATCACACTGTACAGCACAGAAACAAGTTTCCAACCGAAGAACAGAAATCCAAAGCACTACTTTGTAAACTAAATCACATGTATGTCGCTCGCTCAATTAGGAATACAGGGAAACCGAAAAGTGTTATCTCGCACTGTATGGCAAAGAAACAAATTTCCAAAGAAAGAACGGAAACGCAAAGCACAACTTTGTAAATTAAATGACATACGTGTCGCCTGTTCAAATATTATAAGAGGAAAACTTAAAAGTGATATAACGCACTGTATAGCACAGGAAAAAGTTTCCATCGAAAGAACAGAAACGCAAAGTACAACTTTGTAAACTAATTCACATACGTGTCGCCTGTTCAATTATTATAACAGGAAAACTGAAAAGTGATATATCACATTGTACAGCACAGGAACAAGTTTCAAATGAAAGAACAAATAATAAAATCACTAATTTGTAAACTAAATCACATGTGCGTCGCTCGCTCCATTAGGAATACAGGAAAACTGAAAAGTGATATATCTCACTGTACAGCACAAGAACAAGTTTCCAACGAAAGAACAGAAAAGCAAAGCACAACTTTGTAAACTAATTCACATATGTGTGGCCTGTTCAATTATTATAACAGGAAAACTGAAAAGTGATATAACCCTAACCCTAACCCTAACCCCTAACTCTAACCCTAACCCTAACCCTAACCCTAACCCTAACCGTAACACTAACCATATCCCTTACCCTGCCCTAACCTAACCCTACCCCTAACCCTAACCCTAACCCTAACCCTAACCCTAACCTTAACCCAAACTTGTTCCTAACAGGAACAAGTTTCCAAGGAAAGAACATAAATGAAAAGCACTGCTTTGTAAACTGAATCACATGTGTGTCACTCGCTCAATTAGGAATACAGGAAAACCGAAAAGTTTTATCTCGCACTGTACGGCACAGAAACAAGTTTCCATCGAAAGAACAGAAAGGCAAAGCACAACTTTGTAAACTAAATCACATACGTTTCGCCCGTTCAATTATTACAACAGGAAAACTGAAAAGTGATATATCACACTGTACAGCACAGAAACAAGTTTCCAACCGAAGAACAGAAATCCAAAGCACTACTTTGTAAACTAAATCACATGTATGTCGCTCGCTCAATTAGGAATACAGGGAAACCGAAAAGTGTTATCTCGCACTGTATGGCACAGAAACAAATTTCCAAAGAAAGAACGGAAACGCAAAGCACAACTTTGTAAATTAAATGACATACGTGTCGCCTGTTCAATTATTATAAGAGGAAAACTTAAAAGTGATATAACGCACTGTATAGCACAGGAACAAGTTTCCATCGAAAGAACAGAAACGCAAAGCACAACTTTGTAAACTAATTCACATACGTGTCGCCTGTTCAATTATTATAACAGGAAAACTGAAAAGTGATAGAACGCACTGTACAGCACAGGAACAAGTTTCCATTGAAAGAACAGAAACGCAAAGCACAACTTTTTAAACTAATTCACATACGTGTCGCCTGTTCAATTATTATAATAGGAAAACTGAAAAGTGATATAACGCACTGTACAGCACAGAAACAAGTTTCCATCGAAAGAACAGAAACGCAAAGCACAACTTTGTAAACTAATTCACATACGTGTCGCCTGTTCAATTATTATAACAGGAAAACTGAAAAGTGATATAACGCACTGTACAGCACAGAAACAAGTTTCCTTCGAAAGAACAGAAACGCAAAGCACAACTTTGTAAATTGAATGACATACGTTTCGCCTGTTCGATTATCATAACAGGAAAACTGAAAAGTGATATATGACATTGTACAGCACAGGAACAAGTTTCAAATGAAAGAACAAAAAAGAAAATCATTAATTTGTAAACTAAATCACATGTGCGTCGCTCGATCCATTAGGAATACAGGAAAACTGAAAAGTGATATATCTCACTATACAGCACAAGAGCAAGTTTCCAACGAAAGAACAGAAAAGCAAAGCACTACATTTAAACGGAATCACCTGTGTGTCGCTCGCTCAATTAGGAATACAGGAAAACTGAAAAGTGTTATCTCGCACTGTACGGCACAGAAACGAGATTCCATTGAAAGAATAGATACACAAAGCAAAACTTTGTAAACTAATTCACATATGTGTCGCCTGTTCAATTATTATAACAGGAAAACTGAAAAGTGATATAACCCTAACCCTAACCCTAACCCTAAGCCCCTAACCCTAACCCTAACACTAACCCCTAACCCTAACCCTAACACCTAACACTAACACTAACCCTAACCCTAACCCCTAACCCTAACCCTAACCCTAACCCTAACCATAACCCTAACCTTAACCCCTAATCCTAACCCTAACCCTAACCCTAACCCCTAACCCTAACCCTAACGCTAACCGTAACCCTAACCATATCCCTTACCCAGCCCTAACCTAACCCTACCCCTAACCCTAACCCTAACCCTAACCCTAACCCTAACCTTAACCCTAACTTGTTCCTAACAGGAACAAGTTTCCAAGGAAAGAACGTAAATGAAAAGCACGACTTTGTAAACTGAATCACATGTGTGTCACTCGCTCAATTAGGAATACAGGGAAACCGAAAAGTGTTATCTCGCACTGTATGGCACAGAAACAAATTTCCAAAGAAAGAACAGAAACGCAAAGCACAACTTTGTAAAATAAATGACATACGCGTCGCCTGTTCAATTATTATAACAGGAAAACTTAAAAGTGATATAACGCACTGTACAGCACAGGAACAAGTTTCCATCGAAAGAACAGAAACGCAAAGTACAACTTTGTAAACTAATTCACATACGTGTCGCCTGTTCAATTATTATAACAGGAAAACTGAAAAGTGATATATCACATTGTACAGCAAAGGAACAAGTTTCAAATGAAAGAACAAATAATAAAATCATTAATTTGTAAACTAAATCACATGTGCGTCGCTCGCTCCATTAGGAATACAGGAAAACTGAAAAGGGATATATCTCACTGTACAGCGCAAGAACAAGTTTCCAACGAAAGAACAGAAAAGTAAAGCACAACTTTGTAAACTAATTCACATATGTGTGGCCTGTTCAATTATTATAACAGGAAAACTGAAAAGTGATATACCCCTAACCCTAACCCTAACCCTAACCCCTAACCCTAACCATAACCCTAACCCTAACCCTAACCCCTAACCCTAACCCTAACCCTAACCGTAACCCTAACCATATCTCTTACCCAGCCCTAACCTAACCCTACCCCTAACCCTAACCCTAACCCTAACCCTAACCCTAACCCTAACCTTAACCCTAACTTGTTCCTAACAGGAACAAGTTTCCAAGGAAAGAATATAAATGAAAAGCACTGCTTTGTAAACTGAATCACATGTGTGTCACTCGCTCAATTAGGAATACAGGAAAACCGAAAAGTGTTATCTCGCACTGTATGGCACAGAAACAAATTTCCAAAGAAAGAACAGAAACGCAAAGCACAACTTTGTGAACTAATTCACATATATGTCGCCTGTTCAATTATTATAACAGGAAAACTGAAAAGTGATATAACGCACTGTACAGCACAGGAACAAGTTTCCATCGAAAGAACAGAAACGCAAAGCACAACTTTTTAAACTAATTCACATACGTGTCGCCTGTTCCATTATTATAACAGGAAAAGTGAAAAGTGATATAACGCACTGTACAGCACAGAAACAAATTTCCAAAGAAAGAACAGAAACACAAAGCACAACTTTGTAAACTAATTCACACACGTGTTGCCTGTTCAATTATTATAACAGGAAAACTGAAAAGTGATATAATGCACTGTACAGCACAGAAACAAGTTTCCATCGAAAGAACAGAAACGCAAAGCACAACTTTGTAAACTAATTCACATACGTGTCGCCTGTTCAATTATTATAACAGGAAAACTGAAAAGTGATATAACCCTAACCCTAACCGAAACCCCTAACCCTAACCCTAACCCTAACCCCTAACCCTAACCCTAACGCTAACCGTAACCATAACCATATCCCTTACCCAGCCCTAACCTAACCCTAACCCTAACCCTAACCCTAAACCTAACTTGTTCCTAACAGGAACAAGTTTCCAAGGAAAAAACCTAAATGAAAAGCACGACTTTGTAAACTGAATCACATGTGTGTCACTCGCTCAATTAGGAATACACGAAAACCGAAAAGTGTTATCTCGCACTGTACGGCACAGAAACAAATTTCCCAAGAAAGAACAGAAACGCAAAGCACAACTTTGTAAACTAATTCACATACGTGTCGCCTGTTCAATTATTATAACAGGAAAACTGAAAAGTGATATATGACATTGTACAGCACAGGAACAAGTTTCAAATGAAAGAACAAAAAAGAAAATCATTCATTTGTAAACAAAATCACATGTGCGTCGCTCGCTCCATTAGGAATACAGGAAAACTGAAAAGTGATATATCTCACTGTACAGCACAAGAACAAGTTTCCAAAGAAAGAACAGAAAAGCAAAGCACTACTTTTAAACGGAATCACCTGTGTGTTGCTCTCTCAATTAGGAATACAGGAAAACTGAAAAGTGTTATCTCGCACTGTACGGCACAGAAACAAGATTCCATTGAAAGAATAGATACACAAAGCAAAACTTTGTAAACTAATTCACATATGTGTCGCCTGTTCAATTATTATAACAGGAAAACTGAAAAGTGATATAACACTAACCCTAACCTTAACCCTAACCCTAACCCTAAGCCCCTAACCCTAACCCTAACCTTAACCCCTAACCCTAACCCTAACACCTAACCCTAACCCTAACCCTAACCCTAACCCCTAACCCTAACTCTAACCCTAACCCTAACCCTAACCCCTAACCCTAACCCTAACCCTAATCCCTAACCCTAACCCTAACCCTAACCCTAACCCCTAACCCTAACCCTAACCCTAACCCTAACCCCTAACCCTAACCCTAACCCTAACCCCTAAACCTAACCCTAACCCTAACCCTAACCCCTAACCCTAACCCTAACGCTAACCGTAACCCTAACCATATCCCTTACCCAGCCCTAACCTAACCCTAACCCTAACCCTAAACCTAACTTGTTCCTAACAGGAACAAGTTTCCAAGGAAAGAACGTAAATGAAAAGCTCGACTTTGTAAACTGAATCACATGTGTGTCACTCGCTCAATTAGGAATACAGGAAAACCGAAAAGTGATATATCACACTGTACAGCACAGAAACAAGTTTTCATCGAAAGAACAGAAAAGCAAAGCACAACTTTGTAAACTAAATCACATACGTGTCACCCGTTCAATTATTACAACAGGAAAACTGAAAAGTGATATATCACACTGTACAGCACAGAAACAAGTTTCCAACCGAAGAACAGAAATCCAAAGCACTACTTTGTGAACTAAATCACATGTATGTCGCTCGCTCAATTAGGAATACAGGGAAACCGAAAAGTGTTATCTCGCACTGTATGGCACAGAAACAAATTTCCAAAGAAAGAACAGAAACGCAAAGCACAACTTTGTAAATAAAATGACATACGTGTCGCCTGTTTAATTATTATAACAGGAAAACTTAAAAGTGATATAACGCACTGTACAGCACAGGAACAAGTTTCCATAGAAAGAACAGAAACGCAAAGTACAACTTTGTAAACTAATTCACATACGTGTCGCCTGTTCAATTATTATAACAGGAAAACTGAAAAGTGATATACCACATTTTACAGCACAGGAACAAGTTTCAAATGAAAGAACAAATAATAAAATCACTAATTTGTAAACTAAATCACATGTGCGTCGCTCGCTCCATTAGGAATACAGGAAAACTGAAAAGTGATATATCTCACTGTACAGCACAAGAACAAGTTTCCAACGAAAGAACAGAAAAGCAAAGCACAACTTTGTAAACTAATTCACATATGTGTGGCCTGTTCAATTATTATAACAGGAAAACTGAAAAGTGATATAACCCTAACCCTAACCCTAACCCCTAACTCTAACCCTAACCCTAACCCTAACCCTAACCCTAACCGTAACACTAACCATATCCCTTACCCTGCCCTAACCTAACCCTACCCCTACCCCTAACCCTAACCCTAACCCTAACCCTAACCTTAACCCAAACTTGTTCCTAACAGGAACAAGTTTCCAAGGAAAGAACATAAATGAAAAGCACTGCTTTGTAAACTGAATCACATGTGTGTCACTCGCTCAATTAGGAATACAGGAAAACCGAAAAGTTTTATCTCGCACTGTACGGCACAGAAACAAGTTTCCATCGAAAGAACAGAAAGGCAAAGCACAACTTTGTAAACTAAATCACATACGTTTCGCCCGTTCAATTATTACAACAGGAAAACTGAAAAGTGATATATCACACTGTACAGCACAGAAACAAGTTTCCAACCGAAGAACAGAAATCCAAAGCACTACTTTGTAAACTAAATCACATGTATGTCGCTCGCTCAATTAGGAATACAGGGAAACCGAAAAGTGTTATCTCGCACTGTATGGCACAGAAACAAATTTCCAAAGAAAGAACGGAAACGCAAAGCACAACTTTGTAAATTAAATGACATACGTGTCGCCTGTTCAATTATTATAAGAGGAAAACTTAAAAGTGATATAACGCACTGTATAGCACAGGAACAAGTTTCCATCGAAAGAACAGAAACGCAAAGCACAACTTTGTAAACTAATTCACATACGTGTCGCCTGTTCAATTATTATAACAGGAAAACTGAAAAGTGATAGAACGCACTGTACAGCACAGGAACAAGTTTCCATTGAAAGAACAGAAACGCAAAGCACAACTTTTTAAACTAATTCACATACGTGTCGCCTGTTCAATTATTATAATAGGAAAACTGAAAAGTGATATAACGCACTGTACAGCACAGAAACAAGTTTCCATCGAAAGAACAGAAACGCAAAGCACAACTTTGTAAACTAATTCACATACGTGTCGCCTGTTCAATTATTATAACAGGAAAACTGAAAAGTGATATAACGCACTGTACAGCACAGAAACAAGTTTCCTTCGAAAGAACAGAAACGCAAAGCACAACTTTGTAAATTGAATGACATACGTTTCGCCTGTTCGATTATCATAACAGGAAAACTGAAAAGTGATATATGACATTGTACAGCACAGGAACAAGTTTCAAATGAAAGAACAAAAAAGAAAATCATTAATTTGTAAACTAAATCACATGTGCGTCGCTCGATCCATTAGGAATACAGGAAAACTGAAAAGTGATATATCTCACTATACAGCACAAGAGCAAGTTTCCAACGAAAGAACAGAAAAGCAAAGCACTACATTTAAACGGAATCACCTGTGTGTCGCTCGCTCAATTAGGAATACAGGAAAACTGAAAAGTGTTATCTCGCACTGTACGGCACAGAAACGAGATTCCATTGAAAGAATAGATACACAAAGCAAAACTTTGTAAACTAATTCACATATGTGTCGCCTGTTCAATTATTATAACAGGAAAACTGAAAAGTGATATAACCCTAACCCTAACCCTAACCCTAAGCCCCTAACCCTAACCCTAACACTAACCCCTAACCCTAACCCTAACACCTAACACTAACACTAACCCTAACCCTAACCCCTAACCCTAACCCTAACCCTAACCCTAACCATAACCCTAACCTTAACCCCTAATCCTAACCCTAACCCTAACCCTAACCCCTAACCCTAACCCTAACGCTAACCGTAACCCTAACCATATCCCTTACCCAGCCCTAACCTAACCCTACCCCTAACCCTAATCCTAACCCTAACCCTAACCCTAACCTTAACCCTAACTTGTTCCTAACAGGAACAAGTTTCCAAGGAAAGAACGTAAATGAAAAGCACGACTTTGTAAACTGAATCACATGTGTGTCACTCGCTCAATTAGGAATACAGGGAAACCGAAAAGTGTTATCTCGCACTGTATGGCACAGAAACAAATTTCCAAAGAAAGAACAGAAACGCAAAGCACAACTTTGTAAAATAAATGACATACGCGTCGCCTGTTCAATTATTATAACAGGAAAACTTAAAAGTGATATAACGCACTGTACAGCACAGGAACAAGTTTCCATCGAAAGAACAGAAACGCAAAGTACAACTTTGTAAACTAATTCACATACGTGTCGCCTGTTCAATTATTATAACAGGAAAACTGAAAAGTGATATATCACATTGTACAGCAAAGGAACAAGTTTCAAATGAAAGAACAAATAATAAAATCACTAATTTGTAAACTAAATCACATGTGCGTCGCTCGCTCCATTAGGAATACAGGAAAACTGAAAAGGGATATATCTCACTGTACAGCGCAAGAACAAGTTTCCAACGAAAGAACAGAAAAGTAAAGCACAACTTTGTAAACTAATTCACATATGTGTGGCCTGTTCAATTATTATAACAGGAAAACTGAAAAGTGATATACCCCTAACCCTAACCCTAACCCTAACCCCTAACCCTAACCATAACCCTAACCCTAACCCTAACCCCTAACCCTAACCCTAACCCTAACCGTAACCCTAACCATATCCCTTACCCAGCCCTAACCTAACCCTACCCCTAACCCTAACCCTAACCCTAACCCTAACCCTAACCCTAACCTTAACCCTAACTTGTTCCTAACAGGAACAAGTTTCCAAGGAAAGAATATAAATGAAAAGCACTGCTTTGTAAACTGAATCACATGTGTGTCACTCGCTCAATTAGGAATACAGGAAAACCGAAAAGTGTTATCTCGCACTGTATGGCACAGAAACAAATTTCCAAAGAAAGAACAGAAACGCAAAGCACAACTTTGTGAACTAATTCACATATATGTCGCCTGTTCAATTATTATAACAGGAAAACTGAAAAGTGATATAACGCACTGTACAGCACAGGAACAAGTTTCCATCGAAAGAACAGAAACGCAAAGCACAACTTTTTAAACTAATTCACACACGTGTCGCCTGTTCCATTATTATAACAGGAAAAGTGAAAAGTGATATAACGCACTGTACAGCACAGAAACAAATTTCCAAAGAAAGAACAGAAACACAAAGCACAACTTTGTAAACTAATTCACACACGTGTTGCCTGTTCAATTATTATAACAGGAAAACTGAAAAGTGATATAATGCACTGTACAGCACAGAAACAAGTTTCCATCGAAAGAACAGAAACGCAAAGCACAACTTTGTAAACTAATTCACATACGTGTCGCCTGTTCAATTATTATAACAGGAAAACTGAAAAGTGATATAACCCTAACCCTAACCGAAACCCCTAACCCTAACCCTAACCCTAACCCCTAACCCTAACCCTAACGCTAACCGTAACCATAACCATATCCCTTACCCAGCCCTAACCTAACCCTAACCCTAACCCTAACCCTAAACCTAACTTGTTCCTAACAGGAACAAGTTTCCAAGGAAAAAACCTAAATGAAAAGCACGACTTTGTAAACTGAATCACATGTGTGTCACTCGCTCAATTAGGAATACAGGAAAACCGAAAAGTGTTATCTCGCACTGTACGGCACAGAAACAAATTTCCCAAGAAAGAACAGAAACGCAAAGCACAACTTTGTAAACTAATTCACATACGTGTCGCCTGTTCAATTATTATAACAGGAAAACTGAAAAGTGATATATGACATTGTACAGCACAGGAACAAGTTTCAAATGAAAGAACAAAAAAGAAAATCATTCATTTGTAAACAAAATCACATGTGCGTCGCTCGCTCCATTAGGAATACAGGAAAACTGAAAAGTGATATATCTCACTGTACAGCACAAGAACAAGTTTCCAAAGAAAGAACAGAAAAGCAAAGCACTACTTTTAAACGGAATCACCTGTGTGTTGCTCTCTCAATTAGGAATACAGGAAAACTGAAAAGTGTTATCTCGCACTGTACGGCACAGAAACAAGATTCCATTGAAAGAATAGATACACAAAGCAAAACTTTGTAAACTAATTCACATATGTGTCGCCTGTTCAATTATTATAACAGGAAAACTGAAAAGTGATATAACACTAACCCTAACCTTAACCCTAACCCTAACCCTAAGCCCCTAACCCTAACCCTAACCTTAACCCCTAACCCTAACCCTAACACCTAACCCTAACCCTAACCCTAACCCTAACCCCTAACCCTAACTCTAACCCTAACCCTAACCCTAACCCCTAACCCTAACCCTAACCCTAATCCCTAACCCTAACCCTAACCCTAACCCTAACCCCTAACCCTAACCCTAACCCTAACCCCTAACCCTAACCCTAACCCTAACCCCTAAACCTAACCCTAACCCTAACCCTAACCCCTAACCCTAACCCTAACGCTAACCGTAACCCTAACCATATCCCTTACCCAGCCCTAACCTAACCCTAACCCTAACCCTAAACCTAACTTGTTCCTAACAGGAACAAGTTTCCAAGGAAAGAACGTAAATGAAAAGCTCGACTTTGTAAACTGAATCACATGTGTGTCACTCGCTCAATTAGGAATACAGGAAAACCGAAAAGTGATATATCACACTGTACAGCACAGAAACAAGTTTTCATCGAAAGAACAGAAAAGCAAAGCACAACTTTGTAAACTAAATCACATACGTGTCACCCGTTCAATTATTACAACAGGAAAACTGAAAAGTGATATATCACACTGTACAGCACAGAAACAAGTTTCCAACCGAAGAACAGAAATCCAAAGCACTACTTTGTAAACTAAATCACATGTATGTCGCTCGCTCAATTAGGAATACAGGGAAACCGAAAAGTGTTATCTCGCACTGTATGGCACAGAAACAAATTTCCAAAGAAAGAACAGAAACGCAAAGCACAACTTTGTAAATAAAATGACATACGTGTCGCCTGTTTAATTATTATAACAGGAAAACTGAAAAGTGATATAACGCACTGTACAGCACAGGAACAAGTTTCCATAGAAAGAACAGAAACGCAAAGTACAACTTTGTAAACTAATTCACATACGTGTCGCCTGTTCAATTATTATAACAGGAAAACTGAAAAGTGATATACCACATTGTACAGCACAGGAACAAGTTTCAAATGAAAGAACAAATAATAAAATCACTAATTTGTAAACTAAATCACATGTGCGTCTCTCGCTCCATTAGAAATACAGGAAAACTGAAAAGTGATATATCTCACTGTACAGCGCAAGAACAAGTTTCCAACGAAAGAACAGAAAAGCAAAGCACAACTTTGTAAACTAATTCACATATGTGTGGCCTGTTCAATTATTATAACAGGAAAACTGAAAAGTGATATAACCCTAACCCTAACCGAAACCCCTAACCCTAACCCTAACCCTAACCATAACCCCTAACCCTAACCCTAACCCTAACCCTAACCCTAACCATATCCCTTACCCAGCCCTAACCTAACCCTACCCCTAACCCTAACCCTAACCCTAACCCTAACCCTAACCTTAACCCTAACTTGTTCCTAACAGGAACAAGTTTCCAAGGAAAGAACATAAATGAAAAGCACTGCTTTGTAAACTGAATCACATGTGTGTCACTCGCTCAATTAGGAATACAGGAAAACCGAAAAGTATTATCTCGCACTGTACGGCACAGAAACAAGTTTCCATCGAAAGAACAGAAAAGCAAAGCACAACTTTGTAAACTAAATCACATACGTGTCACCCATTCAATTATTACAACAGGAAAACTGAAAAGTGATATATCACACTGTACAGCACAGAAACAAGTTTCCAACCGAAGAACAGAAATCCAAAGCACTACTTTGTAAACTAAATCACATGTATGTCGCTCGCTCAATTAGGAATACAGGGAAACCGAAAAGTGTTATCTCGCACTGTATGGCACAGAAACAAATTTCCAAAGAAAGAACAGAAACGCAAAGCACAACTTTATAAATTAAATGACATACGTGTCGCCTGTTTAATTATTATAACAGGAAAACTGAAAAGTGATATAACGCACTGTACAGCACAGGAACAAGTTTCCATCGAAAGAACAGAAACGCAAAGCACAACTTTGTAAACTAATTCACATACGTGTCGCCTGTTCAATTATTACAACAGGAAAACTGAAAAGTGATATAATGCACTGTACAGCACAAAAAGAAGTTTCCATCGAAAGAACAGAAACGCAAAGCACAACTTTGTAAATTAAATGACATATGTTTCGCCTGTTCAATTATTATAAGAGAAAACTGAAAAGTGATATATGACATTGTACAGCCCAGGAACAAGTTTCAAATGAAAGAACAAAAAATAAAATCATTAATTCGTAAACTAAATCACATGTGCGTTGCTCGCTCCATTAGGAATACAGGAAAATTGAAAAGTGATATATCTCACTGTACAGCACAAGAACAAGTTTCCAACGAAAGAACAGAAAAGCAAAGCACTACTTTTAAACGGAATCACCTGTGTGTCGCTCGCTCAATTAGGAATACAGAAAAACTGAAAAGTGTTATCTCGCACTGTATGGCACAGAAACAAGATTCCATTGAAAGAATAGATACACAAAGCAAAACTTTGGAAACTAATTCACATATGTGTCGCCTGTTCAATTATTATAACAGGAAAACTGAAAAGTGATATAACACTAACCCTAACCCTAACCCTAACCCTAAGCCCCTAACCCTAACCCTAACCCTAACCCCTAACCCTAACCCTAACACCTAACCCTAACCCTAACCCTAACCCTAACCCTAACCCTAACCCCTAACCCTAACCCTAACCCTAACCCTAACCCCTAACCTTAACCCTAACCCTAACCGCTAACCCTAACCCTAACGCTAACCGTAACCCTAACCATATCCCTTACCCAGCCCTAACCTAACCCTAACCCTAACCCTAACCCTAAACCTAACCCTAACCCCTAACCCTAATCCTAACCCTAACCGTAACTCTAACCATGTCCCTTACCCAGCCCTAACCTAACCCTACCCCTAACCTTAACCCTAACCCTAACCCTAAACTTAACCCTAACTTGTTCCTAACAGGAACAAGAACATAAATGAAAAGCACTGCTTTGTAAACTGAATCACATGTGTGTCACTCGCTCAATTAGGAATACACTAAAACCGAAAAGTGTTATCTCGCACTGTACGGCACAGAAACAAGTTTCCATCGAAAGAACAGAAACGCAAAGCACAACTTTGTAAACTAAATCACATACGTGTCGCCCGTTCAATTATTACAACAGGAAAACTGAAAAGTGATATATCACACTGTACAGCACAGAAACAAGTTTCCAATCGAAGAACAGAACTCCAAAGCACTACTTTGTAAACTAAATCACATGTATGTCGCTCGCTCAGTTAGGAATACAGGGAAACCGAAAAGTGTTATCTCGCACTGTATGGCACAGAAACAAATTTCCAAAGAAAGAACAGATATGCAAAGCACAACTTTGTAAATTAAATGACATACGTGTCGCCTGTTCAATTTTTATAACAGGAAAACTTAAAAGTGATATAACGCACTGTACAGCACAGGAACAAGTTTCCAAAGAAAGAACAGAAACGCAAAGCACAACTTTGTAAATTAAATGACATACGTGTCGCCTGTTCAATTATTATAACAGGAAAACTTAAAAGTGATATAACGCACTGTACAGCACAGGAACAAGTTTCCATCGAAAGAACAGAAACGCAAAGCAAAACTTTGTAAACTAATTCACTTACGTGTCGCCTGTTCAATTATTATAACAGGAAAACTGAAAAGTGATATAACGCACTGTACAGCACAGGAACAAGTTTCCATCGAAAGAACAGAAACGCAAAGCACAACTTTGTAAACTAATTCACATACGTGTCGCCTGTTCAATTATTATAACAGGAAAACTGAAAAGTGATATATGACATTGTACAGCACAGGAACAAGTTTCAAATGAAAGAACAAAAGAAAATCTTTAATTTGTAAACTAAATCACATGTGCGTCGCTCGCTCCATTAGCAATACAGGAAAACTGAAAAGTGATATATCTCACTGTACAGCACAAGAACAAGTTTCCAACGAAAGAACAGAAAAGCAAAGCACTACTTTTAAACGGAATCACCTGTGTTCGCTCGCTCAATTAGGAATACAGGAAAACTGAAAAGAGTTATCTCGCACTGTACGGCACAGAAACAAGATTCCATTGAAAGAATAGATACACAAAGCAAAACTTTGTAAACTAATTCACATATGTGTCGCCTGTTCAATTATTATAACAGGAAAACTGAAAAGTGATATAACACTAACCCTAACCCTTACCCTAACTCTAAGCCCCTAACCCTAACCCTAACCCTAACCCCTAACCCTAACCCTAACACCTAACCCTAACCCTAACCCTTACCCTAACCCCTAACCCTAACCCTAACCCTAACCCCTAACCCTAACCCTAACCCTAACCCTAACCCTAACCCCTAACCTTAACCCTAACGCTAACCGTAACCCTAACCATATCCCTTACCCAGCCCTAACCTAACCCTAACCCTAACCCTAACCCTAAACCTAACTTGTTCCTAACAGGAACAAGTTTCCAAGGAAAGAACGTAAATGAAAAGAACGACTTTGTAAACTGAATCACATGTGTGTCACTCGCACAATTAGGAATACAGGAAAACCGAAAAGTGATATATCACACTGTACAGCACAGAAACAAGTTTTCATCGAAAGAATAGAAAAGCAAAGCACAACTTTGTAAACTAAATCACATACGTGTCACCCGTTCAATTATTACAACAGGAAAACTGAAAAGTGATATATCACACTGTACAGCACAGAAACAAGATTCCAACCGAAGAACAGAAATCCAAAGCACTACTTTGTAAACTAAATCACATGTATGTCGCTCGCTCAATTAGGAATACAGGGAAACCGAAAAGTGTTATCTCGCACTGTATGGCACAGAAACAAATTTCCAAAGAAAGAACAGAAACGCAAAGCACAACTTTGTAAACTAATTCACATACGTGTCGCCTGTTCAATTATTATAACAGGAAAACTGAAAAGTGATATAATGCACTGTACAGCACAGAAACAAGTTTCCATCGAAAGAACAGAAACGCAAAGCACAACTTTGTAAACTAATTCACATACGTGTCGCCTGTTCAATTATTATAACTGGAAAACTGAAAAGTGATATAACACTAACCCTAACCCTAACCCTAACCCTAAGCCCCTAAACCTAACCCTAACCCTAACTCTAACCCTAACCCCTAACCCTAACCCTAACACCTAACCCTAACCCTAACCCTAACCTTAACCCCTAACCCTAACACTAACCCTAACCCCTAACCCTAACCCTAACCCTAACCGCTAACCCTAACCCTAACTCTAACCGTAACCCTAACCATATCCCTTACCCAGCCCTAACCTAACCCTAACCCTAACCCTAACCCTAAACCTAACTTGATCCTAACAGGAACAATTTTCCAAGGAAAGAACGTAAATGAAAAGCACGACTTTGTAAACTGAATCACATGTGTGTCACTCGCTCAATTAGGAATACAGGAAAACCGAAAAGTGATATATCACACTGTACAGCACAGAAACAAGTTTTCATCGAAAGAACAGAAAAGCAAAGCACAACTTTGTAAACTAAATCACATACGTGTCACCCGTTCAATTATTACAACAGGAAAACTGAAAAGTGATATATCACACTGTACAGCACAGAAACAAGTTTCCAACCGAAGAACAGAAATCCAAAGCACTACTTTGTAAACTAAATCACATGTGTGTCGCTCGCTCAATTAGAAATACAGGGAAACCGAAAAGTGTTATCTCGCACTGTATGGCACAGAAACAAATTTCCAAAGAAAGAACAGAAACGCAAAGCACAACTTTGTAAATTAAATGACATACGTGTCGCCTGTTTAATTATTATAACAGGAAAACTGAAAAGTGATATAACGCACTGTACAGCACAGGAACAAGTTTCCATCGAAAGAACAGAAACGCAAAGCACAACTTTGTAAACTAATTCACATACGTGTCGCCTGTTCAATTATTATAACAGAAAAACTGAAAAGTGATATATCACATTGTACAGCACAGGAACAAGTTTCAAATGAAAGAACAAATAATAAAATCACTAATTTGTAAACTAAATCACATGTGCGTCGCTCGCTCCATTAGAAATACAGGAAAACTGAAAAGTGATATATCTCACTGTACAGCACAAGAACAAGTTTCCAACAAAAGAACAGAAAAGCAAAGCACAACTTTGTAAACTAATTCACATATGTGTGGCCTGTTCAATTATTGTAACAGGAAAACCGAAAAGTGATATAAACCTAACCCTAACCCTAACCCTAACCCCTAACCCTAACCCTAACCCTAACCCTAACCCTAACCCTAACCCCTAACCCTAACCCTAACCCTAACCGTAAACCTAACCATATTCCTTACCCAGCCCTAACCTAACCCTACCCCTAACCCTAACCCTAACCCTAACCCTAACCTTAACCCTAACTTGTTCCTACCAGGAACAAGAACATAAATGAAAAGCACTGCTTTGTAAACTGAATCACATGTGTGTCACTCGCTCAATTAGGAATACAGGAAAACCGAAAAGTGTTATCTCGCACTGTATGGCACAGAAACAAGTTTCCATCGAAAGAACAGAAACGCAAAGCACAACTTTGTAAACTAAATCACATATGTGTCGCCCGTTCAATTATTACAACAGGAAAACTGAAAAGTGATATATCACACTGTACAGCACAGAAACAAGTTTCCAACCGAAGAACAGAAATCCAAAGCACTACTTTGTAAACTAAATCACATGTATGTCGCTCGCTCAATTAGGAATACAGGGAAACCGAAAAGTGTTATCTCGCACTGTATGGCACAGAAACAAATTTCCAAAGAAAGAACAGAAACGCAAAGCACAACTTTGTAAATTAAATGACATACGTGTCGCCTGTTCAATTATTATAACAGGAAAACTTAAAAGTGATATAACGCACTGTACAGCACAGGAACAAGTTTCCTTCGATAGAACAGAAACGCAAAGCACAACTTTGTAAACTAATTCACATACGTGTCGCCTGTTTAATTATTATAACAGGAAAACTGAAAAGTGATATAACGCACTGTACAGCACAGGAACAATTTTCCATCGAAAGAACAGAAACGCAAAGCACAACTTTGTAAACTAATTCACATACGTGTCGCCTGTTCAATTATTATAACAGGAAAACTGAAAAGTGATATATCACATTGTACAGCACAGGAACAAGTTTCAAATAAAAGAAAAAATAATAAAATCACTACTTTGTAAACTAAATCACATGTGCGTCGCTCGCTCCATTAGGAATACAGGAAAAATGAAAAGTGATATATCTCACTGTACAGCACAAGAACAAGTTTCCAACAAAAGAACAGAAAAGCAAAGCACAACTTTGTAAACTAATTCACATATGTGTGGCCTGTTCAATTATTATAACAGGAAAACTGAAAAGTGATATAACCCTAACCCTATCCCTAACCCTAACCCTAACCCCTAACCCTAACCCTACCCCTAACCCCTAACCCTAACCCTAACCCTAACCGTAACCCTAACCATATCCCTTACCCAGCCCTAACCTAACCCTACCCCTAACCCTAACCCTAACCCTAACCCTAACCTTAACCCTAACTTGTTCCTAACAGGAACAAGTTTCCAAGGAAAGAACATAAATGAAAAGCACTGCTTTGTAAACTGAATCACATGTGTGTCACTCGCTCAATTAGGAATACAGGAAAACCGAAAAGTGTTATCTCGCACTGTACGGCACTGAAACAAGTTTCCATCGAAAGAACAGAAACGCAAAGCACAACTTTGTAAACTAAATCACATACCTGTCACCCGTTCAATTATTACAACAGGAAAACTGAAAAGTGATATATCACACTGTACAGCACAGAAACAAGTTTCCAACCGAAGAACAGAAATCCAAAGCACTACTTTTTAAACTAAATCACATGTATGTCGCTCGCTCAATTAGGAATACAGGGAAACCGAAAAGTGTTATCTCGCACTGTATGGCACAGAAACAAATTTCCAAAGAAAGAACAGAAACGCAAAGCACAACTTTGTAAATTAAATGACATACGTGTCGCCTGTTCAATTATTATACCAAGAAAACTTAAAAGTGATATAACGCACTGTACAGCACAGGAACAAGTTTCCATCGAAAGAACAGAAACGCAAAGCACAACTTTGTAAACTAAATCACATACGTGTCGCCTGTTCAATTATTATAACAGGAAAACTGAAAAGTGATATAACGCACTGTACAGCACAGAAACAAGGTTCCATCGAAAGAACAGAAACGCAAAGCACAACTTTGTAAACTAATTCACATACGTGTCGCCTGTTCAATTATTATAACAGGAAAACTGAAAAGTGATATAACGCACTGTACAGCACAGGAACAAGTTTCCATGGAAAGAACAGAAACGCAAAGCACAACTTTGTAAACTAATTCACATACGTGTCGCCTGTTCAATTATTATAACAGGAAAACTAAAAAGTGATATAACGCACTCTACAGCACAGAAACAAGTATCCATCGAAAGAACAGAAACGCAAAGCACAACTTTGTAAACTAATTCACATACGTGTCGCCTGTTCAATTATTATAACAGTAAAACTGAAAAGTGATATAACGCACTGTACAGCACAGAAACAAGTTTCCATCGAAAGAACAAAAACGCAAACACAACTTTGTAAATTAAATGACATACGTTTCGCCTGTTCAATTATTATAACAGGAAATCTGAAAAGTGATATATGACATTGTACAGCACAGGAACAAGTTTCCAACCGAAGAACAGAAATCCAAAGCACTACTTTGTAAACTAAATCACATGTGTGTCGCTCGCTCAATTAGGAATACAGGGAAACCGAAAAGTGTTATCTCCCACTGTATGGCACAGAATCAAATTTCCAAAGAAATAACAGAAACGCAAAGCACAACTTTGTAAATTAAATGACATACGTTTCGCCTGTTCAATTATTATAACAGGAAAACTGAAAAGTGATATATGACATTGTACAGCACAGGAACAAGTTTCAAATGAAAGAACAAAAAAGAAAATCATTAATTTGTAAACTAAATCACATGTGCGTCGCTCGATCCATTAGGAATACAGGAAAACTGAAAAGTGATATATCTCACTGTACAGCACAAGAACAAGTTTCCAACGAAAGAACAGAAAAGCAAAGCACTACTTTTAAACGGAATCACCTGTGTGTCGCTCGCTCAATTAGGAATACAGGAAAACTGAAAAGTGTTATCTCGCACTGTATGGCACAGAAACAAGATTCCATTGAAAGAATAGATACACAAAGCAAAACTTTGTAAACTAATTCACATACGTGTCGCCTGTTCAATTATTATAACAGGAAAACTGAAAAGTGATATAACGCACTCTACAGCACAGGAACAAGTTTCCATCGAAAGAACAGAAACGCAAAGCACAATTTTGTAAACTAATTCACATACGTGTCGACTGTTCAATTATTATAACAGGAAAACTGAAAAGTGATATATCACATTGTACAGCACAGGAACAAGTTTCAAATGAAAGAACAAATAATAAAATCACTAATTTGTAAACTACATCACATGTGCGTCGCTCGCTCCATTAGGAATACAGGAGAACTGAAAAGGGATATATCTCACTGTACAGCACAAGAACAAGTTTCCAACGAAAAAACAGAAAAGCAAAGCACAACTATGTAAACTAATTCACATATTTCTGGCCTGTTCAATTATTATAACAGGAAAACTGGAAAGTGATATAACCCTAACCCTAACCCTAACCCTAACCCTAACCCAAACCCTAACCGTAACCCTAACCATATCCCTTACCCAGCCTTAACCTAACCCTACCCCTACCCCTAACCCTAACCCTAACCCTAACCTTAACCCTAACTTGTTCCTAACAGGAACAAGTTTCCAAGGAAAGAACATAAATGAAAAGCACTGCTTTGTAAACTGAATCACATGTGTGTCACTCGCTCAATTAGGAATACAGGAAAACCGAAAAGTGTTATCTCGCACTGTACGGCACAGAAACAAGTTTCCATTGAAAAAACAGAAAGGCCAAGCACAACTTTGTAAACTAAATCACATACGTGTCGCCCGTTCAATTATTACAACAGGAAAACTGAAAAGTGATATATCACACTGTACAGCACAGAAACAAGTTTCCAACCAAAGAACAGAAATCCAAAGCACTACTTTGTAAACTAAATCACATGTGTGTCGCTCGCTCAATTAGGAATACAGGGAAACTGAAAAGTGTTATCTCGCACTGTATGGCACAGAAACAAATTTCCAAAGAAATAAAAGAAACGCAAAGCACAACTTTGTAAATTAAATGACATACGTGTCGCCTGTTCAATTATTATAACAGGAAAACTTAAAAGTGCTATAACGCACTGTACAGCACAGGAACAAGTTTCCATCGAAAGAACAGAAACGCAAAGCACAACTTTGTAAACTAATTCACATACGTGTCGCCTGTTCAATTATTATAACAGGAAAACTGAAAAGTGATATAACGCACTGTACAGCACAGGAACTAGTTTCCATCGAAAGAACAGAAACGCAAAGCACAACTTTGTAAACTAATTCACATACGTGTCGCCTGTTCAATTATTATAACAGGAAAACTGAAAAGTGATATAACGCACTGTACAGCACAGGAACAAGTTTCCATGGAAAGAACAGAAAAGCAAAGCACAACTTTGTAAACTAATTCACATACGTGTCGCCTGTTCAATTATTATAACAGGAAAATTGAATAGTGATATAACGCACTGTACAGCACAGAAACAAGTTTCCATCGAAAGAACAGAAACGCAAAGCACAACTTTGTAAACTAATTCACATACGTGTCGCCTGTTCAATTATTATAACAGGAAAACTGAAAAGTGATATAACACACTGTACAGCACAGAAACAAGTTTCCATCGAAAGAACAGAAACGCAAAGCACAACTTTGTAAACTAATTCACATACGTGTCGCCTGTTCAATTATTATAACAAAAAAACTGAAAAGTGATATAACGCACTGTACAGCACAAGAACAAGTTTCCAACGAAAGAACAGAAAAGCAAAGCACAACTTTGTAAACAAATTCACATATGTGTCGCCTGTTCAGTTATTATAACAGGAAAACTGAAAAGTGATATAACCCTAACCCTAACACTAACCCTAACCCCTAACCCTAACCCTAACCCTAACCCTAACCCTAACCCTAACCCCTAACCCTAACCCTAACCCTAACCCTAACCGTAACCCTAACCATATCCCGTACCCAGCCCTAACCTAACCCTAACCCTAACCCTAACCCTAACCCTAACCCTAACCCTAACCTTAATCCTAACTTGTTCCTAACAGGAACACGTTTCCAAGGATAGAACATAAATGAAAAGCACTACTTTGTAAACTGAATCACATGTGTGTCACTCGCTCAATTAGGAATACAGGAAAACCGAAAAGTGTTATCTCGCACTGTACGGAACAGAAACAAGTTTCCATCGAAAGAACAGAAACGCAAAGCACAACTTTGTAAATTAAATGACATACGTTTCGCCTGTTCAATTATTATAACAGGAAAACTGAAAAGTGATATAACGCACTGTACAGCACAGAAACAAGTTTCCATCGAAAGAACAGAAACGCAAAGCACAACTTTGTAAATTAAATGACATACGTTTCGCCTGTTCAATTATTATAACAGGAAAACTGAAAAGTGATATATGACATTGTACAGCACAGGAACAAGTTTCAAATGAAAGAACAAAAAATAAAATCACTAATTTGTAAACTAAATCACATGTGCGTCGCTCGCTCCATTAGGAATACAGGAAAACTGAAAAGGGATATATCTCACTGTACAGCACAAGAACAAGTTTCCAACGAAAGAACAGAAAAGCAAAGCACAACTTTGTAAACTTATTCACATATGTGTGGCCTGTTCAATTATTATAACAGGAAAACTGAAAAGTGATATAACCCTAACCCTATCCCTAACCCCTAACCCTAACCCTAACCCTAACCCTAACCCTAACCCTAACCCTAACCCCTAACCCTAACCCTAACCCTAACCGTAACCCTAACCATATCCCTTACCCAGCCCTAACCTAACCCTAAACCTAACCCTAACCCTAACCTTAACCCTAACTTGTTCCTTACAGGAACAAGTTTCCAAGGAAAGAACATAAATGAAAAGCACTACTTTGTAAACTGAATCACATGTGTGTCACTTGCTCAATTAGGAATACAGGAAAACTGAAAAGTGTTATCTAGCACTGTACGGCACAGAAACAAGTTTCCATCGAAAGAACAGAAACGCAAAGCACAACTTTGTAAACTAAATCACATACGTGTAGCCCGTTCAATTATTACAACAGGAAAACTGAAAAGTGATATATCACACTGTACAGCACAGAAACAAGTTTCCAACCGAAGAACAGAAATCCTAAGCACTACTTTGTAAACTAAATCACATGTGTGTCGCTCGCTCAATTAGAAATACAGGGAAACCGAAAAGTGTTATCTCGCACTATATGTCACAGAAACAAATTTCCAAAGAAATAACAGAAACGCAAAGCACAACTTTGTAAATTAAATGACATACGTTTCGCCTGTTCAATTATTATCAAAGGAAACCTGAAAAGTGATATAACGCACTGTACAGCACAGAAACATGTTTCCATCGAAAAGACAGAAAAGCAAGGCACAACTTTGTAAACTAATTCACATACGTGTCGCCTGTTCAATTATTATAACAGGAAAACTGAAAAGTGATATAACGCACTGTACAGCACAGGAACAAGTTTCAATCGAAAGAACAGAAACGCAAAGCACAACTTTGTAAACTAATTCACATACGTGTCGCCTGTTCAATTGTTATAACAGGAAAACTGAAAAGTGATATAACGCACTGTACAGCACAGGAACAAGTTTCCATCGAAAGAACAGAAACGCAAAGCACAACCTTGTAAACTAATTCACATACATGTCGCCTGTTCAATTATTATAACAGGAAAACTGAAAAGTGATATAACGCACTGTACAGCACAGAAACAAGATTCCATTGAAAAAATAGATACACAAAGCAAAACTTTGTAAACTAATTCACATATGTGTCGCCTGTTCAATTATTATAACAGGAAAACTGAAAAGTGATATAACCCTAACCCTAACCCTAACCCTAAGCCCCTAACCCTAACCCCTAACCCTAACCCTAACACCTAACCCTAACCCTAACCCTAACCCTAACCCCTAACCCTAACCCTAACCCTAACCCTAACCCTAACCCCTAACCCTAACCCTAACCCTAACCGTTACCCTAATCATATCCCTTAACCAGCCCTAACCTAACCCTAACCCTAACCCTAACCCTAACCCTAACCCTAACCCTAACATTAACCCTAACTTGTTCCTAACAGGAACAAGTTTCCAAGGATAGAACATAAATGAAAAGCACTACTTTGTAAACTGAATCATATGTGTGTCACTCGCTCAATTAGGAATACAGGAAAACCGAAAAGTGTTATCTCGCACTGTACGGCACAGAAACAAGTTTCCATCTAAAGAGCAGAAAGGCCAAGCACAACTTTGTAAACTAATTCACATACATGTCGCCTGTTCAATTATTATAACAGGAAAACTGAAAAGTGATATAACGCACAGGAACAAGTTTCCATCGAAAGAACAGAATCGCAAAGCACAACTTTTTATACTAATTCACATACGTGTCGCCTGTTCAATTATTATAACAGGAAAACTGAAAAGTGATATAACGCACTGTACAGCACAGAAACAAGTTTCCATCGAAAGAACAGAAACGGAAAGCACAACTTTGTAAACTAATTCACATACGTGTCGCCTGTTCAATTATTATAACAGGAAAACTGAAAAGTGATATAACGCACTGTACAGCACAGAAACAAGTTTCCATCGAAAGAACAGAAACGCAAAGCACAACTTTGTAAATTAAATGACATACGTTTCGCCTGTTCAATTATTATAACAGGAAAACTGAAAAGTGATATATGACATTGTACAGCACAGGAACAAGTTTCAAATGAAAGAACAAAAAAGAAAATCATTAATTTGTAAACTAAATCACATGTGCGTCGCTCGCTCCATTAGGAATACAGGAAAACTGAAAAGTGATATATCTCACTGTACAGCACAACAACAAGTTTCCAACGAAAGAACAGAAAAGCAAAGCACTACTTTTAAACGGAATCACCTGTGTGTCGCTCGCTCAATTAGGAATACAGGAAAACTGAAAAGTGTTATCTCGCACTGTACGGCACAGAAACAAGATTCCATTGAAAGAATAGATACACAAAGAAAAACTTTGTAAACTAATTCACATATGTGTCGCCTGTTCAATTATTATAACAGGAAAACTGAAAAGTGATATAACCCTAACCCTAACCCTAACCCTAAGCCCCTAACCCTAACCCCTAACCCTAACCCTAACACCTAACCCTAACCCTAACCCTAACCCTAACCCTAACCCCTAACTCTAACCCTAACCCTAACCCTAACCCTAACCCCTAACCCTAACCCTAACCCTAACCCCTAACCCTAACCCTAACGCTAACCGTAACCCTAACCATATCCCTTACCCAGCCCTACCCTAACCCTAACCCTAACCCTAACCTTTACCCTAACTTGTCCCTTACAGGAACAAGTTTTCAAGGAAAGAACATAAATGAAAAGCACTACTTTGTAAACTGAATCACATGTGTGTCACTCGCTCAATTAGGAATACAGGAAAACCGAAAAGTGTTATCTCGCACTGTACGGCACAGAAACAAGTTTCCATCGAAAGAACAGGAAGGCCAAGCACAACTTTGTAAACTAAATCACATACGTGTCGCCCGTTCAATTATTACAACAGGAAAACTGAAAAGTGATATATCACACTGTACAGCACAGAAACAAGTTTCCACCGAAGAACAGAAATCCAAAGCACTACTTTGTAAACTAAATCACATGTGTGTCGCTCGCTCAATTAGGAATACAGGGAAACCGAAAACTGTTATCTCGCACTGTACGGCACAGAAACAAGTTTCCATCGAAAGAGCAGAAAGGCCAAGCACATCTTTGTAAACTAATTCACATACGTGTCGCCTGTTCAATTATTATAACAGGAAAACTGAAAAGTGATATAACGCACAGGAACAAGTTTCCATCGAAAGAACAGAAACGCAAAGCACAACTTTTTAAACTAATTCACATACGTGTCGCCTGTTCAATTATTATAATAGGAAAACTGAAACGTGATATAACGCACTGTACAGCACAGAAACAAGTTTCCGTCGAAAGAACAGAAACGCAAAGCACAACTTTGTAAACTAATTCACATACGTGTCGCCTGTTCAATTATTATAACAGGAAAACTGAAAAGTGATATAACGCACTCTACAGCACAGAAACAAGTATCCATCGAAAGAACAGAAACGCAAAGCACAACTTTGTAAATTAAATGACATACGTTTCGCCTGTTCAATTATTATAACAGGAAAACTGAAAAGTGATATATGACATTGTACAGCACAGGAACAAGTTTCAAATGAAAGAACAAAAAATAAAATCACTAATTTGTAAACTAAATCACATGTGCGTCGCTCGCTCCATTAGGAATACAGGAAAACTGAAAAGGGATATATCTCACTGTACAGCACAAGAACAAGTTTCCAACGAAAGAACAGAAAAGCAAAGCACAACTTTGTAAACTTATTCACATATGTGTGGCCTGTTCAATTATTATAACAGGAAAACTGAAAAGTGATATAACCCTAACCCTAACCCTAACCCCTAACCCTAACCCTAACCCTAACCCTAACCCTAACCCCTAACCCTAACCCTAACCCTAACCGTAACCCTAACCATATCCCTTACCCAGCCCTAACCTAACCCTAACCCTAACCCTAACCTTAACCCTAACTTGTTCCTTACAGGAACAAGTTTCCAAGGATAGAACATAAATGAAAAGCACTACTTTGTAAACTGAATCATATGTGTGTCACTCGCTCAATTAGGAATACAGGAAAACCGAAAAGTGTTATCTCGCACTGTACGGCACAGAAACAAGTTTCCATCTAAAGAGCAGAAAGGCCAAGCACAACTTTGTAAACTAATTCACATACATGTCGCCTGTTCAATTATTATAACAGGAAAACTGAAAAGTGATATAACGCACAGGAACAAGTTTCCATCGAAAGAACAGAATCGCAAAGCACAACTTTTTATACTAATTCACATACGTGTCGCCTGTTCAATTATTATAACAGGAAAACTGAAAAGTGATATAACGCACTGTACAGCACAGAAACAAGTTTCCATCGAAAGAACAGAAACGGAAAGCACAACTTTGTAAACTAATTCACATACGTGTCGCCTGTTCAATTATTATAACAGGAAAACTGAAAAGTGATATAACGCACTGTACAGCACAGAAACAAGTTTCCATCGAAAGAACAGAAACGCAAAGCACAACTTTGTAAATTAAATGACATACGTTTCGCCTGTTCAATTATTATAACAGGAAAACTGAAAAGTGATATATGACATTGTACAGCACAGGAACAAGTTTCAAATGAAAGAACAAAAAAGAAAATCATTAATTTGTAAACTAAATCACATGTGCGTCGCTCGCTCCATTAGGAATACAGGAAAACTGAAAAGTGATATATCTCACTGTACAGCACAACAACAAGTTTCCAACGAAAGAACAGAAAAGCAAAGCACTACTTTTAAACGGAATCACCTGTGTGTCGCTCGCTCAATTAGGAATACAGGAAAACTGAAAAGTGTTATCTCGCACTGTACGGCACAGAAACAAGATTCCATTGAAAGAATAGATACACAAAGAAAAACTTTGTAAACTAATTCACATATGTGTCGCCTGTTCAATTATTATAACAGGAAAACTGAAAAGTGATATAACCCTAACCCTAACCCTAACCCTAAGCCCCTAACCCTAACCCCTAACCCTAACCCTAACACCTAACCCTAACCCTAACCCTAACCCTAACCCTAACCCCTAACTCTAACCCTAACCCTAACCCTAACCCTAACCCCTAACCCTAACCCTAACCCTAACCCCTAACCCTAACCCTAACGCTAACCGTAACCCTAACCATATCCCTTACCCAGCCCTACCCTAACCCTAACCCTAACCCTAACCTTTACCCTAACTTGTTCCTTACAGGAACAAGTTTTCAAGGAAAGAACATAAATGAAAAGCACTACTTTGTAAACTGAATCACATGTGTGTCACTCGCTCAATTAGGAATACAGGAAAACCGAAAAGTGTTATCTCGCACTGTACGGCACAGAAACAAGTTTCCATCGAAAGAACAGGAAGGCCAAGCACAACTTTGTAAACTAAATCACATACGTGTCGCCCGTTCAATTATTACAACAGGAAAACTGAAAAGTGATATATCACACTGTACAGCACAGAAACAAGTTTCCACCGAAGAACAGAAATCCAAAGCACTACTTTGTAAACTAAATCACATGTGTGTCGCTCGCTCAATTAGGAATACAGGGAAACCGAAAACTGTTATCTCGCACTGTACGGCACAGAAACAAGTTTCCATCGAAAGAGCAGAAAGGCCAAGCACATCTTTGTAAACTAATTCACATACGTGTCGCCTGTTCAATTATTATAACAGGAAAACTGAAAAGTGATATAACGCACAGGAACAAGTTTCCATCGAAAGAACAGAAACGCAAAGCACAACTTTTTAAACTAATTCACATACGTGTCGCCTGTTCAATTATTATAATAGGAAAACTGAAACGTGATATAACGCACTGTACAGCACAGAAACAAGTTTCCGTCGAAAGAACAGAAACGCAAAGCACAACTTTGTAAACTAATTCACATACGTGTCGCCTGTTCAATTATTATAACAGGAAAACTGAAAAGTGATATAACGCACTCTACAGCACAGAAACAAGTATCCATCGAAAGAACAGAAACGCAAAGCACAACTTTGTAAATTAAATGACATACGTTTCGCCTGTTCAATTATTATAACAGGAAAACTGAAAAGTGATATATGACATTGTACAGCACAGGAACAAGTTTCAAATGAAAGAACAAAAAATAAAATCACTAATTTGTAAACTAAATCACATGTGCGTCGCTCGCTCCATTAGGAATACAGGAAAACTGAAAAGGGATATATCTCACTGTACAGCACAAGAACAAGTTTCCAACGAAAGAACAGAAAAGCAAAGCACAACTTTGTAAACTTATTCACATATGTGTGGCCTGTTCAATTATTATAACAGGAAAACTGAAAAGTGATATAACCCTAACCCTAACCCTAACCCCTAACCCTAACCCTAACCCTAACCCTAACCCTAACCCCTAACCCTAACCCTAACCCTAACCGTAACCCTAACCATATCCCTTACCCAGCCCTAACCTAACCCTAACCCTAACCCTAACCTTAACCCTAACTTGTTCCTTACAGGAACAAGTTTCCAAGGATAGAACATAAATGAAAAGCACTACTTTGTAAACTGAATCATATGTGTGTCACTCGCTCAATTAGGAATACAGGAAAACCGAAAAGTGTTATCTCGCACTGTACGGCACAGAAACAAGTTTCCATCTAAAGAGCAGAAAGGCCAAGCACAACTTTGTAAACTAATTCACATACATGTCGCCTGTTCAATTATTATAACAGGAAAACTGAAAAGTGATATAACGCACAGGAACAAGTTTCCATCGAAAGAACAGAATCGCAAAGCACAACTTTTTATACTAATTCACATACGTGTCGCCTGTTCAATTATTATAACAGGAAAACTGAAAAGTGATATAACGCACTGTACAGCACAGAAACAAGTTTCCATCGAAAGAACAGAAACGGAAAGCACAACTTTGTAAACTAATTCACATACGTGTCGCCTGTTCAATTATTATAACAGGAAAACTGAAAAGTGATATAACGCACTGTACAGCACAGAAACAAGTTTCCATCGAAAGAACAGAAACGCAAAGCACAACTTTGTAAATTAAATGACATACGTTTCGCCTGTTCAATTATTATAACAGGAAAACTGAAAAGTGATATATGACATTGTACAGCACAGGAACAAGTTTCAAATGAAAGAACAAAAAAGAAAATCATTAATTTGTAAACTAAATCACATGTGCGTCGCTCGCTCCATTAGGAATACAGGAAAACTGAAAAGTGATATATCTCACTGTACAGCACAACAACAAGTTTCCAACGAAAGAACAGAAAAGCAAAGCACTACTTTTAAACGGAATCACCTGTGTGTCGCTCGCTCAATTAGGAATACAGGAAAACTGAAAAGTGTTATCTCGCACTGTACGGCACAGAAACAAGATTCCATTGAAAGAATAGATACACAAAGAAAAACTTTGTAAACTAATTCACATATGTGTCGCCTGTTCAATTATTATAACAGGAAAACTGAAAAGTGATATAACCCTAACCCTAACCCTAACCCTAAGCCCCTAACCCTAACCCCTAACCCTAACCCTAACACCTAACCCTAACCCTAACCCTAACCCTAACCCTAACCCTAAGCCCCTAACCCTAACCCCTAACCCTAACCCTAACTCCTAACCCTAACCCTAACCCTAACCCTAACCCTAACCCCTAACTCTAACCCTAACCCTAACCCTAACCCTAACCCCTAACCCTAACCCTAACCCTAACCCCTAACCCTAACCCTAACGCTAACCGTAACCCTAACCATATCCCTTACCCAGCCCTACCCTAACCCTAACCCTAACTCTAACCTTTACCCTAACTTGTTCCTTACAGGAACAAGTTTTCAAGGAAAGAACATAAATGAAAAGCACTACTTTGTAAACTGAATCACATGTGTGTCACTCGCTCAATTAGGAATACAGGAAAACCGAAAAGTGTTATCTCGCACTGTACGGCACAGAAACAAGTTTCCATCGAAAGAACAGGAAGGCCAAGCACAACTTTGTAAACTAAATCACATACGTGTCGCCCGTTCAATTATTACAACAGGAAAACTGAAAAGTGATATATCACACTGTACAGCACAGAAACAAGTTTCCACCGAAGAACAGAAATCCAAAGCACTACTTTGTAAACTAAATCACATGTGTGTCGCTCGCTCAATTAGGAATACAGGGAAACCGAAAACTGTTATCTCGCACTGTACGGCACAGAAACAAGTTTCCATCGAAAGAGCAGAAAGGCCAAGCACATCTTTGTAAACTAATTCACATACGTGTCGCCTGTTCAATTATTATAACAGGAAAACTGAAAAGTGATATAACGCACAGGAACAAGTTTCCATCGAAAGAACAGAAACGCAAAGCACAACTTTTTAAACTAATTCACATACGTGTCGCCTGTTCAATTATTATAATAGGAAAACTGAAACGTGATATAACGCACTGTACAGCACAGAAACAAGTTTCCGTCGAAAGAACAGAAACGCAAAGCACAACTTTGTAAACTAATTCACATACGTGTCGCCTGTTCAATTATTATAACAGGAAAACTGAAAAGTGATATAACACACTGTACAGCACAGAAACAAGTTTCCATCGAAAGAACAGAAACGCAAAGCACAACTTTGTAAACTAATTCACATACGTGTCGCCTGTTCAATTATTATAACAAAAAAACTGAAAAGTGATATAACGCACTGTACAGCACAAGAACAAGTTTCCAACGAAAGAACAGAAAAGCAAAGCACAACTTTGTAAACAAATTCACATATGTGTCGCCTGTTCAGTTATTATAACAGGAAAACTGAAAAGTGATATAACCCTAACCCTAACACTAACCCTAACCCCTAACCCTAACCCTAACCCTAACCCTAACCCTAACCCTAACCCTAACCCCTAACCCTAACCCTAACCCTAACCCTAACCGTAACCCTAACCATATCCCGTACCCAGCCCTAACCTAACCCTAACCCTAACCCTAACCCTAACCCTAACCCTAACCCTAACCTTAATCCTAACTTGTTCCTAACAGGAACACGTTTCCAAGGATAGAACATAAATGAAAAGCACTACTTTGTAAACTGAATCACATGTGTGTCACTCGCTCAATTAGGAATACAGGAAAACCGAAAAGTGTTATCTCGCACTGTACGGAACAGAAACAAGTTTCCATCGAAAGAACAGAAACGCAAAGCACAACTTTGTAAATTAAATGACATACGTTTCGCCTGTTCAATTATTATAACAGGAAAACTGAAAAGTGATATAACGCACTGTACAGCACAGAAACAAGTTTCCATCGAAAGAACAGAAACGCAAAGCACAACTTTGTAAATTAAATGACATACGTTTCGCCTGTTCAATTATTATAACAGGAAAACTGAAAAGTGATATATGACATTGTACAGCACAGGAACAAGTTTCAAATGAAAGAACAAAAAATAAAATCACTAATTTGTAAACTAAATCACATGTGCGTCGCTCGCTCCATTAGGAATACAGGAAAACTGAAAAGGGATATATCTCACTGTACAGCACAAGAACAAGTTTCCAACGAAAGAACAGAAAAGCAAAGCACAACTTTGTAAACTTATTCACATATGTGTGGCCTGTTCAATTATTATAACAGGAAAACTGAAAAGTGATATAACCCTAACCCTATCCCTAACCCCTAACCCTAACCCTAACCCTAACCCTAACCCTAACCCTAACCCTAACCCCTAACCCTAACCCTAACCCTAACCGTAACCCTAACCATATCCCTTACCCAGCCCTAACCTAACCCTAAACCTAACCCTAACCCTAACCTTAACCCTAACTTGTTCCTTACAGGAACAAGTTTCCAAGGAAAGAACATAAATGAAAAGCACTACTTTGTAAACTGAATCACATGTGTGTCACTTGCTCAATTAGGAATACAGGAAAACTGAAAAGTGTTATCTAGCACTGTACGGCACAGAAACAAGTTTCCATCGAAAGAACAGAAACGCAAAGCACAACTTTGTAAACTAAATCACATACGTGTAGCCCGTTCAATTATTACAACAGGAAAACTGAAAAGTGATATATCACACTGTACAGCACAGAAACATGTTTCCAACCGAAGAACAGAAATCCTAAGCACTACTTTGTAAACTAAATCACATGTGTGTCGCTCGCTCAATTAGAAATACAGGGAAACCGAAAAGTGTTATCTCGCACTATATGTCACAGAAACAAATTTCCAAAGAAATAACAGAAACGCAAAGCACAACTTTGTAAATTAAATGACATACGTTTCGCCTGTTCAATTATTATCAAAGGAAACCTGAAAAGTGATATAACGCACTGTACAGCACAGAAACATGTTTCCATCGAAAAGACAGAAAAGCAAGGCACAACTTTGTAAACTAATTCACATACGTGTCGCCTGTTCAATTATTATAACAGGAAAACTGAAAAGTGATATAACGCACTGTACAGCACAGGAACAAGTTTCAATCGAAAGAACAGAAACGCAAAGCACAACTTTGTAAACTAATTCACATACGTGTCGCCTGTTCAATTGTTATAACAGGAAAACTGAAAAGTGATATAACGCACTGTACAGCACAGGAACAAGTTTCCATCGAAAGAACAGAAACGCAAAGCACAACCTTGTAAACTAATTCACATACATGTCGCCTGTTCAATTATTATAACAGGAAAACTGAAAAGTGATATAACGCACTGTACAGCACAGAAACAAGATTCCATTGAAAAAATAGATACACAAAGCAAAACTTTGTAAACTAATTCACATATGTGTCGCCTGTTCAATTATTATAACAGGAAAACTGAAAAGTGATATAACCCTAACCCTAACCCTAACCCTAAGCCCCTAACCCTAACCCCTAACCCTAACCCTAACACCTAACCCTAACCCTAACCCTAACCCTAACCCCTAACCCTAACCCTAACCCTAACCCTAACCCTAACCCCTAACCCTAACCCTAACCCTAACCGTTACCCTAATCATATCCCTTAACCAGCCCTAACCTAACCCTAACCCTAACCCTAACCCTAACCCTAACCCTAACCCTAACATTAACCCTAACTTGTTCCTAACAGGAACAAGTTTCCAAGGATAGAACATAAATGAAAAGCACTACTTTGTAAACTGAATCATATGTGTGTCACTCGCTCAATTAGGAATACAGGAAAACCGAAAAGTGTTATCTCGCACTGTACGGCACAGAAACAAGTTTCCATCTAAAGAGCAGAAAGGCCAAGCACAACTTTGTAAACTAATTCACATACATGTCGCCTGTTCAATTATTATAACAGGAAAACTGAAAAGTGATATAACGCACAGGAACAAGTTTCCATCGAAAGAACAGAATCGCAAAGCACAACTTTTTATACTAATTCACATACGTGTCGCCTGTTCAATTATTATAACAGGAAAACTGAAAAGTGATATAACGCACTGTACAGCACAGAAACAAGTTTCCATCGAAAGAACAGAAACGGAAAGCACAACTTTGTAAACTAATTCACATACGTGTCGCCTGTTCAATTATTATAACAGGAAAACTGAAAAGTGATATAACGCACTGTACAGCACAGAAACAAGTTTCCATCGAAAGAACAGAAACGCAAAGCACAACTTTGTAAATTAAATGACATACGTTTCGCCTGTTCAATTATTATAACAGGAAAACTGAAAAGTGATATATGACATTGTACAGCACAGGAACAAGTTTCAAATGAAAGAACAAAAAAGAAAATCATTAATTTGTAAACTAAATCACATGTGCGTCGCTCGCTCCATTAGGAATACAGGAAAACTGAAAAGTGATATATCTCACTGTACAGCACAACAACAAGTTTCCAACGAAAGAACAGAAAAGCAAAGCACTACTTTTAAACGGAATCACCTGTGTGTCGCTCGCTCAATTAGGAATACAGGAAAACTGAAAAGTGTTATCTCGCACTGTATGGCACAGAAACAAGATTCCATTGAAAGAATAGATACACAAAGAAAAACTTTGTAAACTAATTCACATATGTGTCGCCTGTTCAATTATTATAACAGGAAAACTGAAAAGTGATATAACCCTAACCCTAACCCTAACCCTAAGCCCCTAACCCTAACCCCTAACCCTAACCCTAACACCTAACCCTAACCCTAACCCTAACCCTAACCCTAACCCCTAACTCTAACCCTAACCCTAACCCTAACCCTAACCCCTAACCCTAACCCTAACCCTAACCCCTAACCCTAACCCTAACGCTAACCGTAACCCTAACCATTTCCCTTACCCAGCCCTACCCTAACCCTAACCCTAACCCTAACCTTTACCCTAACTTGTTCCTTACAGGAACAAGTTTTCAAGGAAAGAACATAAATGAAAAGCACTACTTTGTAAACTGAATCACATGTGTGTCACTCGCTCAATTAGGAATACAGGAAAACCGAAAAGTGTTATCTCGCACTGTACGGCACAGAAACAAGTTTCCATC
Organism: Meriones unguiculatus; assembly: GCF_030254825.1. Lineage (NCBI taxonomy): Eukaryota > Metazoa > Chordata > Mammalia > Rodentia > Muridae > Meriones > Meriones unguiculatus. The sequence continues at coordinate 4,926,949 of NC_083365.1, read as the reverse complement.
GAAAGAACAGGAAGGCCAAGCACAACTTTGTAAACTAAATCACATACGTGTCGCCCGTTCAATTATTACAACAGGAAAACTGAAAAGTGATATATCACACTGTACAGCACAGAAACAAGTTTCCACCGAAGAACAGAAATCCAAAGCACTACTTTGTAAACTAAATCACATGTGTGTCGCTCGCTCAATTAGGAATACAGGGAAACCGAAAACTGTTATCTCGCACTGTACGGCACAGAAACAAGTTTCCATCGAAAGAGCAGAAAGGCCAAGCACATCTTTGTAAACTAATTCACATACGTGTCGCCTGTTCAATTATTATAACAGGAAAACTGAAAAGTGATATAACGCACAGGAACAAGTTTCCATCGAAAGAACAGAAACGCAAAGCACAACTTTTTAAACTAATTCACATACGTGTCGCCTGTTCAATTATTATAATAGGAAAACTGAAACGTGATATAACGCACTGTACAGCACAGAAACAAGTTTCCGTCGAAAGAACAGAAACGCAAAGCACAACTTTGTAAACTAATTCACATACGTGTCGCCTGTTCAATTATTATAACAGGAAAACTGGAAAGTGATATAACGCACTCTACAGCACAGAAACAAGTATCCATCGAAAGAACAGAAACGCAAAGCACAACTTTGTAAATTAAATGACATACGTTTCGCCTGTTCAATTATTATAACAGGAAAACTGAAAAGTGATATATGACATTGTACAGCACAGGAACAAGTTTCAAATGAAAGAACAAAAAATAAAATCACTAATTTGTAAACTAAATCACATGTGCGTCGCTCGCTCCATTAGGAATACAGGAAAACTGAAAAGGGATATATCTCACTGTACAGCACAAGAACAAGTTTCCAACGAAAGAACAGAAAAGCAAAGCACAACTTTGTAAACTTATTCACATATGTGTGGCCTGTTCAATTATTATAACAGGAAAACTGAAAAGTGATATAACCCTAACCCTAACCCTAACCCCTAACCCTAACCCTAACCCTAACCCTAACCCTAACCCCTAACCCTAACCCTAACCCTAACCGTAACCCTAACCATATCCCTTACCCAGCCCTAACCTAACCCTAACCCTAACCCTAACCTTAACCCTAACTTGTTCCTTACAGGAACAAGTTTCCAAGGATAGAACATAAATGAAAAGCACTACTTTGTAAACTGAATCATATGTGTGTCACTCGCTCAATTAGGAATACAGGAAAACCGAAAAGTGTTATCTCGCACTGTACGGCACAGAAACAAGTTTCCATCTAAAGAGCAGAAAGGCCAAGCACAACTTTGTAAACTAATTCACATACATGTCGCCTGTTCAATTATTATAACAGGAAAACTGAAAAGTGATATAACGCACAGGAACAAGTTTCCATCGAAAGAACAGAATCGCAAAGCACAACTTTTTATACTAATTCACATACGTGTCGCCTGTTCAATTATTATAACAGGAAAACTGAAAAGTGATATAACGCACTGTACAGCACAGAAACAAGTTTCCATCGAAAGAACAGAAACGGAAAGCACAACTATGTAAACTAATTCACATACGTGTCGCCTGTTCAATTATTATAACAGGAAAACTGAAAAGTGATATAACGCACTGTACAGCACAGAAACAAGTTTCCATCGAAAGAACAGAAACGCAAAGCACAACTTTGTAAATTAAATGACATACGTTTCGCCTGTTCAATTATTATAACAGGAAAACTGAAAAGTGATATATGACATTGTACAGCACAGGAACAAGTTTCAAATGAAAGAACAAAAAAGAAAATCATTAATTTGTAAACTAAATCACATGTGCGTCGCTCGCTCCATTAGGAATACAGGAAAACTGAAAAGTGATATATCTCACTGTACAGCACAACAACAAGTTTCCAACGAAAGAACAGAAAAGCAAAGCACTACTTTTAAACGGAATCACCTGTGTGTCGCTCGCTCAATTAGGAATACAGGAAAACTGAAAAGTGTTATCTCGCACTGTACGGCACAGAAACAAGATTCCATTGAAAGAATAGATACACAAAGAAAAACTTTGTAAACTAATTCACATATGTGTCGCCTGTTCAATTATTATAACAGGAAAACTGAAAAGTGATATAACCCTAACCCTAACCCTAACCCTAAGCCCCTAACCCTAACCCCTAACCCTAACCCTAACTCCTAACCCTAACCCTAACCCTAACCCTAACCCTAACCCCTAACTCTAACCCTAACCCTAACCCCTAACCCTAACCCTAACCCTAACCCCTAACCCTAACCCTAACGCTAACCGTAACCCTAACCATATCCCTTACCCAGCCCTACCCTAACCCTAACCCTAACCCTAACCTTTACCCTAACTTGTTCCTTACAGGAACAAGTTTTCAAGGAAAGAACATAAATGAAAAGCACTACTTTGTAAACTGAATCACATGTGTGTCACTCGCTCAATTAGGAATACAGGAAAACCGAAAAGTGTTATCTCGCACTGTACGGCACAGAAACAAGTTTCCATCGAAAGAACAGGAAGGCCAAGCACAACTTTGTAAACTAAATCACATACGTGTCGCCCGTTCAATTATTACAACAGGAAAACTGAAAAGTGATATATCACACTGTACAGCACAGAAACAAGTTTCCACCGAAGAACAGAAATCCAAAGCACTACTTTGTAAACTAAATCACATGTGTGTCGCTCGCTCAATTAGGAATACAGGGAAACCGAAAACTGTTATCTCGCACTGTACGGCACAGAAACAAGTTTCCATCGAAAGAGCAGAAAGGCCAAGCACATCTTTGTAAACTAATTCACATACGTGTCGCCTGTTCAATTATTATAACAGGAAAACTGAAAAGTGATAAAACGCACAGGAACAAGTTTCCATCGAAAGAACAGAAACGCAAAGCACAACTTTTTAAACTAATTCACATACGTGTCGCCTGTTCAATTATTATAATAGGAAAACTGAAACGTGATATAACGCACTGTACAGCACAGAAACAAGTTTCCGTCGAAAGAACAGAAACGCAAAGCACAACTTTGTAAACTAATTCACATACGTGTCGCCTGTTCAATTATTATAACAGGAAAACTGGAAAGTGATATAACGCACTCTACAGCACAGAAACAAGTATCCATCGAAAGAACAGAAACGCAAAGCACAACTTTGTAAATTAAATGACATACGTTTCGCCTGTTCAATTATTATAACAGGAAAACTGAAAAGTGATATATGACATTGTACAGCACAGGAACAAGTTTCAAATGAAAGAACAAAAAATAAAATCACTAATTTGTAAACTAAATCACATGTGCGTCGCTCGCTCCATTAGGAATACAGGAAAACTGAAAAGGGATATATCTCACTGTACAGCACAAGAACAAGTTTCCAACGAAAGAACAGAAAAGCAAAGCACAACTTTGTAAACTTATTCACATATGTGTGGCCTGTTCAATTATTATAACAGGAAAACTGAAAAGTGATATAACCCTAACCCTAACCCTAACCCCTAACCCTAACCCTAACCCTAACCCTAACCCTAACCCCTAACCCTAACCCTAACCCTAACCGTAACCCTAACCATATCCCTTACCCAGCCCTAACCTAACCCTAACCCTAACCCTAACCTTAACCCTAACTTGTTCCTTACAGGAACAAGTTTCCAAGGATAGAACATAAATGAAAAGCACTACTTTGTAAACTGAATCATATGTGTGTCACTCGCTCAATTAGGAATACAGGAAAACCGAAAAGTGTTATCTCGCACTGTACGGCACAGAAACAAGTTTCCATCTAAAGAGCAGAAAGGCCAAGCACAACTTTGTAAACTAATTCACATACATGTCGCCTGTTCAATTATTATAACAGGAAAACTGAAAAGTGATATAACGCACAGGAACAAGTTTCCATCGAAAGAACAGAATCGCAAAGCACAACTTTTTATACTAATTCACATACGTGTCGCCTGTTCAATTATTATAACAGGAAAACTGAAAAGTGATATAACGCACTGTACAGCACAGAAACAAGTTTCCATCGAAAGAACAGAAACGGAAAGCACAACTATGTAAACTAATTCACATACGTGTCGCCTGTTCAATTATTATAACAGGAAAACTGAAAAGTGATATAACGCACTGTACAGCACAGAAACAAGTTTCCATCGAAAGAACAGAAACGCAAAGCACAACTTTGTAAATTAAATGACATACGTTTCGCCTGTTCAATTATTATAACAGGAAAACTGAAAAGTGATATATGACATTGTACAGCACAGGAACAAGTTTCAAATGAAAGAACAAAAAAGAAAATCATTAATTTGTAAACTAAATCACATGTGCGTCGCTCGCTCCATTAGGAATACAGGAAAACTGAAAAGTGATATATCTCACTGTACAGCACAACAACAAGTTTCCAACGAAAGAACAGAAAAGCAAAGCACTACTTTTAAACGGAATCACCTGTGTGTCGCTCGCTCAATTAGGAATACAGGAAAACTGAAAAGTGTTATCTCGCACTGTACGGCACAGAAACAAGATTCCATTGAAAGAATAGATACACAAAGAAAAACTTTGTAAACTAATTCACATATGTGTCGCCTGTTCAATTATTATAACAGGAAAACTGAAAAGTGATATAACCCTAACCCTAACCCTAACCCTAAGCCCCTAACCCTAACCCCTAACCCTAACCCTAACTCCTAACCCTAACCCTAACCCTAACCCTAACCCTAACCCCTAACTCTAACCCTAACCCTAACCCCTAACCCTAACCCTAACCCTAACCCCTAACCCTAACCCTAACGCTAACCGTAACCCTAACCATATCCCTTACCCAGCCCTACCCTAACCCTAACCCTAACCCTAACCTTTACCCTAACTTTTTCCTTACAGGAACAAGTTTTCAAGGAAAGAACATAAATGAAAAGCACTACTTTGTAAACTGAATCACATGTGTGTCACTCGCTCAATTAGGAATACAGGAAAACCGAAAAGTGTTATCTCGCACTGTACGGCACAGAAACAAGTTTCCATCGAAAGAACAGGAAGGCCAAGCACAACTTTGTAAACTAAATCACATACGTGTCGCCCGTTCAATTATTACAACAGGAAAACTGAAAAGTGATATATCACACTGTACAGCACAGAAACAAGTTTCCACCGAAGAACAGAAATCCAAAGCACTACTTTGTAAACTAAATCACATGTGTGTCGCTCGCTCAATTAGGAATACAGGGAAACCGAAAACTGTTATCTCGCACTGTACGGCACAGAAACAAGTTTCCATCGAAAGAGCAGAAAGGCCAAGCACATCTTTGTAAACTAATTCACATACGTGTCGCCTGTTCAATTATTATAACAGGAAAACTGAAAAGTGATAAAACGCACAGGAACAAGTTTCCATCGAAAGAACAGAAACGCAAAGCACAACTTTTTAAACTAATTCACATACGTGTCGCCTGTTCAATTATTATAATAGGAAAACTGAAACGTGATATAACGCACTGTACAGCACAGAAACAAGTTTCCGTCGAAAGAACAGAAACGCAAAGCACAACTTTGTAAACTAATTCACATACGTGTCGCCTGTTCAATTATTATAACAGGAAAACTGAAAAGTGATATAACGCACTCTACAGCACAGAAACAAGTATCCATCGAAAGAACAGAAACGCAAAGCACAACTTTGTAAATTAAATGACATACGTTTCGCCTGTTCAATTATTATAACAGGAAAACTGAAAAGTGATATATGACATTGTACAGCACAGGAACAAGTTTCAAATGAAAGAACAAAAAATAAAATCACTAATTTGTAAACTAAATCACATGTGCGTCGCTCGCTCCATTAGGAATACAGGAAAACTGAAAAGGGATATATCTCACTGTACAGCACAAGAACAAGTTTCCAACGAAAGAACAGAAAAGCAAAGCACAACTTTGTAAACTTATTCACATATGTGTGGCCTGTTCAATTATTATAACAGGAAAACTGAAAAGTGATATAACCCTAACCCTAACCCTAACCCCTAACCCTAACCCTAACCCTAACCCTAACCCTAACCCTAACCCCTAACCCTAACCCTAAACCTAACCGTAACCCTAACCATATCCCTTACCCAGCCCTAACCTAACCCTAACCCTAACCCTAACCTTAACCCTAACTGAACAAGTTTCCAAGGAAAGAACATAAATGAAAAGCACTACTTTGTAAACTGAATCACATGTGTGTCACTTGCTTAATTAGGAATACAGGAAAACCGAAAAGTGTTATCTAGCACTGTACGGCACAGAAACAAGTTTCCATCGAAAGAACAGAAACGCAAAGCACAACTTTGTAAACTAAATCACATACGTGTCGCCCGTTCAATTATTACAACAGGAAAACTGAAAAGTGATAAATCACACTGTACAGCACAGAAACAAGTTTCCAACCGAAGAACAGAAATCCAAAGCACTACTTTGTAAACTAAATCACATGTGTGTCGCTCGCTCAATTAGAAATACAGGGAAACCAAAAAGTGTTATCTCGCACTATATGTCACAGAAACAAATTTCCAAAGAAATAACAGAAACGCAAAGCACAACTTTGTAAATTAAATGACATACGTTTTGCCTGTTCAATTATTATAACAGGAAACCTGAAAAGTGATATAACGCACTGTACAGCACAGAAACATGTTTCCATAGAAAGGACAGAAAAGCAAGGCACAACTTTGTAAACTAATTCACATACGTGTCGCCTGTTCAATTATTATAACAGGAAAACTGAAAAGTGATATAACGCACTGTACAGCACAGGAACAAGTTTCCATCGAAAGAACAGAAACGCAAAGCACAACTTTGTAAACTAATTCACATACGTGTCGCCTGTTCAATTATTATAACAGGAAAACTGAAAAGTGATATAACGCACTGTACAGCACAGGAACAAGTTTCCATCGAAAGAACAGAAACGCAAAGCACAACTTTGTATACTAATTCACATACGTGGTGCCTGTTCAATTATTATAACAAAAAAACTGAAAAGTGATATAACGCACTGTACAGCACAAGAACAAGTTTCCAACGAAAGAACAGAAAAGCAAAGCACAACTTTGTAAACAAATTCACATATGTGTCGCCTGTTCAGTTATTATAACAGGAAAACTCAAAAGTGATATAACCCTAACCCTAACACTAACCCTAACCCCTAACCCTAACCCTAACCCTAACCCTAACCCTAACCCCTAATCCTAACCCTAACCCTAACCGTAACCCTAACCATATCCCTTAACCAGCCCTAACCTAACCCTAACCCTAACCCTAACCCTAACCCTAACCTTAACCCTAACTTGTTCCTAAGAGGAACAAGTTTCCAAGGATAGAACATAAATGAAAAGCAATACTTTGTAAACTGAATCACATGTGTGTCACTCGCTCAATTAGGAATACAGGAAAACCGAAAAGTGTTATCTCGCACTGTACGGCACAGAAACAAGTTTCCATCGAAAGAGCAGAAAGGCCAAGCACAACTTTGTAAAGTAATTCACATACGTGTCGCCTGTTCAATTATTATAACAGGAAAACTGAAAAGTGATATAACGCACTGGAACAAGTTTCCATCGAAAGAACAGAAACGCAAAGCACAACTTTTTAAACTAATTCACATACGTATCGGCTGTTCAATTATTATAACAGGAAAACTGAAACGTGATATAACGCACTGTACAGCAGAGAAACAAGTTTCCGTCGAAAGAACAGAAACGCAAAGCACAACTTTGTAAACTAATTCACATACGTGTCGCCTGTTCAATTATTATAACAGGAAAACTGAAAAGTGATATATCACATTGTACAGCACAGGAACAAGTTTCAAATGAAAGAACAAATAATAAAATCACTAATTTGTAAAGTAAATCACATGTGTGTCGCTCGCTCCATTAGGAATACAGGAAAACTGAAAAGTGATATATCTCACTGTACAGCACAAGAACAAGTTTCCAACGAAAGAACAGAAAAGCAAAGCACAACTTTGTAAACTAATTCACATATGTCTGGCCTGTTCAATTATTATAACAGGAAAACTGAAAAGTGATATAATCCTAACCCTAACCCTAACCCTAACCCTAACCCCTAACCGTAACCCTAACCCTAACCGTAACCCTAACCATATCCCTTACCCAGCCCTAACCTAACCCTACCCCTAACCCTAACCCTAACACTAACCCTAACCTTAACCCTAACTTGTTCCTAACAGGAACAAGTTTCCAAGGAAAGAACATAAATGAAAAGCACTGCTTTGTAAATTGAATCACATGTGTGTCATTCGCTCAATTAGGAATACAGGAAAACCGAAAAGTGTTATCTCGCACTGTACGGCACAGAAACAAGTTTCCATCGAAAGAACAGAAACGCAAAGCACAACTTTGTAAACTAAATCACATACGTGTCGCCCGTTCAATTATTACAACAGGAAAACTGAAAAGTGATATATCACACTGTACAGCACAGAAACAAGTTTCCAACCAAAGAACAGAAATCCAAAGCACTACTTTGTAAACTAAATCACATGTGTGTCGCTCGCTCAATTAGGAATACAGGGAAACTGAAAAGTGTTATCTCGCACTGTATGGCACAGAAACAAATTTCCAAAGAAATAAAAGAAACGCAAAGCACAACTTTGTAAATTAAATGACATACGTGTCGCCTGTTCAATTATTATAACAGGAAAACTTAAAAGTGATATAACGCACTGTACAGCACAGGAACAAGTTTCCATCGAAAGAACAGAAACGCAAAGCACAACTTTGTAAACTAATTCACATACGTGTCGCCTGTTCAATTATTATAACAGGAAAACTGAAAAGTGATATAACGCACTGTACAGCACAGGAACTAGTTTCCATCGAAAGAACAGAAACGCAAAGCACAACTTTGTAAACTAATTCACATACGTGTCGCCTGTTCAATTATTATAACAGGAAAACTGAAAAGTGATATAACGCACTGTACAGCACAGGAACAAGTTTCCATGGAAAGAACAGAAAAGCAAAGCACAACTTTGTAAACTAATTCACATACGTGTCGCCTGTTCAATTATTATAACAGGAAAATTGAATAGTGATATAACGCACTGTACAGCACAGAAACAAGTTTCCATCGAAAGAACAGAAACGCAAAGCACAACTTTGTAAACTAATTCACATACGTGTCGCCTGTTCAATTATTATAACAGGAAAACTGAAAAGTGATATAACACACTGTACAGCACAGAAACAAGTTTCCATCGAAAGAACAGAAACGCAAAGCACAACTTTGTAAACTAATTCACATACGTGTCGCCTGTTCAATTATTATAACAAAAAAACTGAAAAGTGATATAACGCACTGTACAGCACAAGAACAAGTTTCCAACGAAAGAACAGAAAAGCAAAGCACAGCTTTGTAAACAAATTCACATATGTGTCGCCTGTTCAGTTATTATAACAGGAAAACTGAAAAGTGATATAACCCTAACCCTAACACTAACCCTAACCCCTAACCCTAACCCTAACCCTAACCCTAACCCTAACCCCTAACCCTAACCCTAACCCTAACCCTAACCGTAACCCTAACCATATCCCGTACCCAGCCCTAACCTAACCCTAACCCTAACCCTAACCCTAACCCTAACCCTAACCTTAACCCTAACTTGTTCCTAACAGGAACAAGTTTCCAAGGATAGAACATAAATGAAAAGCACTACTTTGTAAACTGAATCACATGTGTGTCACTCGCTCAATTAGGAATACAGGAAAACCGAAAAGTGTTATCTCGCACTGTACGGAACAGAAACAAGTTTCCATCGAAAGAACAGAAACGCAAAGCACAACTTTGTAAATTAAATGACATACGTTTCGCCTGTTCAATTATTATAACAGGAAAACTGAAAAGTGATATAACGCACTGTACAGCACAGAAACAAGTTTCCATCGAAAGAACAGAAACGCAAAGCACAACTTTGTAAATTAAATGACATACGTTTCGCCTGTTCAATTATTATAACAGGAAAACTGAAAAGTGATATATGACATTGTACAGCACAGGAACAAGTTTCAAATGAAAGAACAAAAAATAAAATCACTAATTTGTAAACTAAATCACATGTGCGTCGCTCGCTCCATTAGGAATACAGGAAAACTGAAAAGGGATATATCTCACTGTACAGCACAAGAACAAGTTTCCAACGAAAGAACAGAAAAGCAAAGCACAACTTTGTAAACTTATTCACATATGTGTGGCCTGTTCAATTATTATAACAGGAAAACTGAAAAGTGATATAACCCTAACCCTATCCCTAACCCCTAACCCTAACCCTAACCCCAACCCTAACCCTAACCCTAACCCTAACCCCTAACCCTAACCCTAACCCTAACCGTAACCCTAACCATATCCCTTACCCAGCCCTAACCTAACCCTAAACCTAACCCTAACCCTAACCTTAACCCTAACTTGTTCCTTACAGGAACAAGTTTCCAAGGAAAGAACATAAATGAAAAGCACTACTTTGTAAACTGAATCACATGTGTGTCACTTGCTCAATTAGGAATACAGGAAAACTGAAAAGTGTTATCTAGCACTGTACGGCACAGAAACAAGTTTCCATCGAAAGAACAGAAACGCAAAGCACAACTTTGTAAACTAAATCACATACGTGTAGCCCGTTCAATTATTACAACAGGAAAACTGAAAAGTGATATATCACACTGTACAGCACAGAAACAAGTTTCCAACCGAAGAACAGAAATCCTAAGCACTACTTTGTAAACTAAATCACATGTGTGTCGCTCGCTCAATTAGAAATACAGGGAAACCGAAAAGTGTTATCTCGCACTATATGTCACAGAAACAAATTTCCAAAGAAATAACAGAAACGCAAAGCACAACTTTGTAAATTAAATGACATACGTTTCGCCTGTTCAATTATTATCAAAGGAAACCTGAAAAGTGATATAACGCACTGTACAGCACAGAAACATGTTTCCATCGAAAGGACAGAAAAGCAAGGCACAACTTTGTAAACTAATTCACATACGTGTCGCCTGTTCAATTATTATAACAGGAAAACTGAAAAGTGATATAACGCACTGTACAGCACAGGAACAAGTTTCAATCGAAAGAACAGAAACGCAAAGCACAACTTTGTAAACTAATTCACATACGTGTCGCCTGTTCAATTGTTATAACAGGAAAACTGAAAAGTGATATAACGCACTGTACAGCACAGGAACAAGTTTCCATCGAAAGAACAGAAACGCAAAGCACAACCTTGTAAACTAATTCACATACATGTCGCCTGTTCAATTATTATAACAGGAAAACTGAAAAGTGATATAACGCACTGTACAGCACAGAAACAAGATTCCATTGAAAAAATAGATACACAAAGCAAAACTTTGTAAACTAATTCACATATGTGTCGCCTGTTCAATTATTATAACAGGAAAACTGAAAAGTGATATAACCCTAACCCTAACCCTAACCCTAAGCCCCTAACCCTAACCCCTAACCCTAACCCTAACACCTAACCCTAACCCTAACCCTAACCCTAACCCCTAACCCTAACCCTAACCCTAACCCTAACCCTAACCCCTAACCCTAACCCTAACCCTAACCGTTACCCTAATCATATCCCTTAACCAGCCCTAACCTAACCCTAACCCTAACCCTAACCCTAACCCTAACCCTAACCCTAATATTAACCCTAACTTGTTCCTAACAGGAACAAGTTTCCAAGGATAGAACATAAATGAAAAGCACTACTTTGTAAACTGAATCATATGTGTGTAACTCGCTCAATTAGGAATACAGGAAAACCGAAAAGTGTTATCTCGCACTGTACGGCACAGAAACAAGTTTCCATCTAAAGAGCAGAAAGGCCAAGCACAACTTTGTAAACTAATTCACATACATGTCGCCTGTTCAATTATTATAACAGGAAAACTGAAAAGTGATATAACGCACAGGAACAAGTTTCCATCGAAAGAACAGAATCGCAAAGCACAACTTTTTATACTAATTCACATACGTGTCGCCTGTTCAATTATTATAACAGGAAAACTGAAAAGTGATATAACGCACTGTACAGCACAGAAACAAGTTTCCATCGAAAGAACAGAAACGGAAAGCACAACTTTGTAAACTAATTCACATACGTGTCGCCTGTTCAATTATTATAACAGGAAAACTGAAAAGTGATATAATGCACTCTACAGCACAGAAACAAGTTTCCATCGAAAGAACAGAAACGCAAAGCACAACTTTGTAAATTAAATGACATACGTTTCGCCTGTTCAATTATTATAACAGGAAAACTGAAAAGTGATATATGACATTGTACAGCACAGGAACAAGTTTCAAATGAAAGAACAAAAAAGAAAATCATTAATTTGTAAACTAAATCACATGTGCGTCGCTCGCTCCATTAGGAATACAGGAAAACTGAAAAGTGATATATCTCACTGTACAGCACAACAACAAGTTTCCAACGAAAGAACAGAAAAGCAAAGCACTACTTTTAAACGGAATCACCTGTGTGTCGCTCGCTCAATTAGGAATACAGGAAAACTGAAAAGTGTTATCTCGCACTGTACGGCACAGAAACAAGATTCCATTGAAAGAATAGATACACAAAGAAAAACTTTGTAAACTAATTCACATATGTGTCGCCTGTTCAATTATTATAACAGGAAAACTGAAAAGTGATATAACCCTAACCCTAACCCTAACCCTAAGCCCCTAACCCTAACCCCTAACCCTAACCCTAACACCTAACCCTAACCCTAACCCTAACCCTAACCCTAACCCCTAACTCTAACCCTAACCCTAACCCTAACCCTAACCCCTAACCCTAACCCTAACCCTAACCCCTAACCCTAACCCTAACGCTAACCGTAACCCTAACCATATCCCTTACCCAGCCCTACCCTAACCCTAACCCTAACCCTAACCTTTACCCTAACTTGTTCCTTACAGGAACAAGTTTTCAAGGAAAGAACATAAATGAAAAGCACTACTTTGTAAACTGAATCACATGTGTGTCACTCGCTCAATTAGGAATACAGGAAAACCGAAAAGTGTTATCTCGCACTGTACGGCACAGAAACAAGTTTCCATCGAAAGAACAGGAAGGCCAAGCACAACTTTGTAAACTAAATCACATACGTGTCGCCCGTTCAATTATTACAACAGGAAAACTGAAAAGTGATATATCACACTGTACAGCACAGAAACAAGTTTCCACCGAAGAACAGAAATCCAAAGCACTACTTTGTAAACTAAATCACATGTGTGTCGCTCGCTCAATTAGGAATACAGGGAAACCGAAAACTGTTATCTCGCACTGTACGGCACAGAAACAAGTTTCCATCGAAAGAGCAGAAAGGCCAAGCACATCTTTGTAAACTAATTCACATACGTGTCGCCTGTTCAATTATTATAACAGGAAAACTGAAAAGTGATATAACGCACAGGAACAAGTTTCCATCGAAAGAACAGAAACGCAAAGCACAACTTTTTAAACTAATTCACATACGTGTCGCCTGTTCAATTATTATAATAGGAAAACTGAAACGTGATATAACGCACTGTACAGCACAGAAACAAGTTTCCGTCGAAAGAACAGAAACGCAAAGCACAACTTTGTAAACTAATTCACATACGTGTCGCCTGTTCAATTATTATAACAGGAAAACTGAAAATTGATATAACGCACTCTACAGCACAGAAACAAGTATCCATCGAAAGAACAGAAACGCAAAGCACAACTTTGTAAATTAAATGACATACGTTTCGCCTGTTCAATTATTATAACAGGAAAACTGAAAAGTGATATATGACATTGTACAGCACAGGAACAAGTTTCAAATGAAAGAACAAAAAATAAAATCACTAATTTGTAAACTAAATCACATGTGCGTCGCTCGCTCCATTAGGAATACAGGAAAACTGAAAAGGGATATATCTCACTGTACAGCACAAGAACAAGTTTCCAACGAAAGAACAGAAAAGCAAAGCACAACTTTGTAAACTTATTCACATATGTGTGGCCTGTTCAATTATTATAACAGGAAAACTGAAAAGTGATATAACCCTAACCCTAACCCTAACCCCTAACCCTAACCCTAACCCTAACCCTAACCCTAACCCCTAACCCTAACCCTAACCCTAACCGTAACCCTAACCATATCCCTTACCCAGCCCTAACCTAACCCTAACCCTAACCCTAACCTTAACCCTAACTTGTTCCTTACAGGAACAAGTTTCCAAGGAAAGAACATAAATGAAAAGCACTACTTTGTAAACTGAATCACATGTGTGTCACTTGCTTAATTAGGAATACAGGAAAACCGAAAAGTGTTATCTAGCACTGTACGGCACAGAAACAAGTTTCCATCGAAAGAACAGAAACGCAAAGCACAACTTTGTAAACTAAATCACATACGTGTCGCCCGTTCAATTATTACAACAGGAAAACTGAAAAGTGATAAATCACACTGTACAGCACAGAAACAAGTTTCCAACCGAAGAACAGAAATCCAAAGCACTACTTTGTAAACTAAATCACATGTGTGTCGCTCGCTCAATTAGAAATACAGGGAAACCAAAAAGTGTTATCTCGCACTATATGTCACAGAAACAAATTTCCAAAGAAATAACAGAAACGCAAAGCACAACTTTGTAAATTAAATGACATACGTTTTGCCTGTTCAATTATTATAACAGGAAACCTGAAAAGTGATATAACGCACTGTACAGCACAGAAACATGTTTCCATAGAAAGGACAGAAAAGCAAGGCACAACTTTGTAAACTAATTCACATACGTGTCGCCTGTTCAATTATTATAACAGGAAAACTGAAAAGTGATATAACGCACTGTACAGCACAGGAACAAGTTTCCATCGAAAGAACAGAAACGCAAAGCACAACTTTGTAAACTAATTCACATACGTGTCGCCTGTTCAATTATTATAACAGGAAAACTGAAAAGTGATATAACGCACTGTACAGCACAGGAACAAGTTTCCATCGAAAGAACAGAAACGCAAAGCACAACTTTGTATACTAATTCACATACGTGGCGCCTGTTCAATTATTATAACAAAAAAACTGAAAAGTGATATAACGCACTGTACAGCACAAGAACAAGTTTCCAACGAAAGAACAGAAAAGCAAAGCACAACTTTGTAAACAAATTCACATATGTGTCGCCTGTTCAGTTATTATAACAGGAAAACTCAAAAGTGATATAACCCTAACCCTAACACTAACCCTAACCCCTAACCCTAACCCTAACCCTAACCCTAACCCTAACCCTAACCCCTAATCCTAACCCTAACCCTAACCGTAACCCTAACCATATCCCTTAACCAGCCCTAACCTAACCCTAACCCTAACCCTAACCCTAACCCTAACCTTAACCCTAACTTGTTCCTAAGAGGAACTAGTTTCCAAGGATAGAACATAAATGAAAAGCAATACTTTGTAAACTGAATCACATGTGTGTCACTCGCTCAATTAGGAATACAGGAAAACCGAAAAGTGTTATCTCGCACTGTACGGCACAGAAACAAGTTTCCATCGAAAGAGCAGAAAGGCCAAGCACAACTTTGTAAACTAATTCACATACGTGTCGCCTGTTCAATTATTATAACAGGAAAACTGAAAAGTGATATAACGCACTGGAACAAGTTTCCATCGAAAGAACAGAAACGCAAAGCACAACTTTTTAAACTAATTCACATACGTATCGGCTGTTCAATTATTATAACAGGAAAACTGAAACGTGATATAACGCACTGTACAGCACAGAAACAAGTTTCCGTCGAAAGAACAGAAACGCAAAGCACAACTTTGTAAACTAATTCACATACGTGTCGCCTGTTCAATTATTATAACAGGAAAACTGAAAAGTGATATATCGCACTCTACAGCACAGAAACAAGTTTCCATCGAAAGAACAGAAACGCAAAGCACAACTTTGTAAATTAAATGACATACGTTTCGCCTGTTCAATTATTATAACAGGAAAACTGAAAAGTGATATATGACATTGTACAGCACAGGAACAAGTTTCAAATGAAAGAACAAAAAATAAAATCACTAATTTGTAAACTAAATCACATGTGCGTCGCTCGCTCCATTAGGAACACAGGAAAACTGAAAAGGGATATATCTCACTGTACAGCACAAGAACAAGTTTCCAACGAAAGAACAGAAAAGCAAAGCACTACTTTTAAACGGAATCACCTGTGTGTCGCTCGCTCAATTAGGAATACAGGAAAACTGAAAAGTGTTATCTCGCACTGTACGGCACAGAAACAAGATTCCATTGAAAGAATAGATACACAAAGCAAAACTTTGTAAACTAATTCACATATGTGTCGCCTGTTCAATTATTATAACAGGAAAACTGATAAGTGATATAACCCTAACCCTAACCCTAACCCTAAGCCCCTAACCCTAACCCCTAACCCTAACCCTAACACCTAACCCTAACCCTAACCCCTAACCCTAACCCTAACCCTAACCCCTAACCCTAACACTAACCCTAACCCTAACCCCTAACCCTAACCTTAACGCTAACCGTAACCCTAACCATATCCCTTACCCAGCCCTAACCTAACCCTCACCCTATCCCTAACCTTAACCCTAACATGTTCCTAACAAGTTTCCAAGGAAAGAACATAAATGAAAAGCACTACTCTGTAAACTGAATCACATGTGTGTCACACGCTCAATTAGGAATACAGGAAAACCGAAAAGTGTTATCTCGCACTGTACGGCACAGAAACAAGTTTCCATCGAAAGAACAGAAAGACCAAGCACAACTTTGTAAACTAAATCACATACGTGTCGACCGTTCAATTATTACAACAGGAAAACTGAAAAGTGATATATCACACTGTACAGCACAGAAACAAGTTTCCAACTGATGAACAGAAATCCAAAGCACTACTTTGTAAACTAAATCACATGTGTGTCACTCGCTCAATTAGGAATACAGGGAAACCGAAAAGTGTTATCTCGCACTGTATGGCACAGAAACAAATTTCCAAAGAAAGAACAGAAAAGCAAAGCACAACTTTGTAAATTAAATGACATACGTGTCGCCTGTTCAATTATTATAACAGGAAAACTGAAAAGTGATATAACGCACTGTACAGCACAGAAACAAGTTTCCATCGAAAGAACAGAAACGTAAAGCACAACTTTGTAAACTAATTCACATACGTGTCGCCTGTTCAATTATTATAACAGGAAAACTGAAAAGTGATATAACGCACTGTACAGCACAGAAACAAGTTTCCATCGAAAGAACAGAAACGCAAAGCACAACTTTGTAAATTAAATGACATACGTGTCGCCTGTTCAATTATTATAACAGGAAAACTGAAAAGTGATATATGACATTGTACAGCACAGGAACAAGTTTCAAATGAAAGGACAAAAAAGAAAATCATTAATTTGTAACCTAAATCACATGTGCTTCGCTCGCTCCATTAGGAATACAGGAAAACTGAAAAGTGATATATCTCACTGTACAGCCCAAGAACAAGTTTCCAACGAAAGAACAGAAAAGCAAAGCACAACTTTGTAAACAAATTCACATATGTGTCGCCTGTTCATTTAATATAACAGGAAAACTGAAAAGTGATATAACCCTAACCCTAACACTAACCCTAACCCCTAACCCTAACCCTAACCCTAACCCTAACCATATCCCTTACCCAGCCCTAACCTAACCCTAACCCTAACCTTGACCCTAACTTGTTCCTAACAGGAACAAGTTTCCAAGGATACAACATAAATGAAAAGCACTACTTTGTAAACTGAATCACATGTGTGTCACTCGCTCAATTAGGAATACAGGAAAACCGAAAAGTGTTATCTCGCACTGTACGGCACAGAAACAAGTTTCCATCGAAAGAACAGGAAGGCCAAGCACAACTTTGTAAACTAAATCACATACGTGTCGCCCGTTCAATTATTACAACAGGAAAACTGAAAAGTGATATATCACACTGTACAGCACAGAAACAAGTTTCCACCGAAGAACAGAAATCCAAAGCACTACTTTGTAAACTAAATCACATGTGTGTCGCTCGCTCAATTAGGAATACAGGGAAACCGAAAACTGTTATCTCGCACTGTACGGCACAGAAACAAGTTTCCATCGAAAGAGCAGAAAGGCCAAGCACATCTTTGTAAACTAATTCACATACGTGTCGCCTGTTCAATTATTATAACAGGAAAACTGAAAAGTGATATAACGCACAGGAACAAGTTTCCATCGAAAGAACAGAAACGCAAAGCACAACTTTTTAAACTAATTCACATACGTGTCGCCTGTTCAATTATTATAATAGGAAAACTGAAACGTGATATAACGCACTGTACAGCACAGAAACAAGTTTCCGTCGAAAGAACAGAAACGCAAAGCACAACTTTGTAAACTAATTCACATACGTGTCGCCTGTTCAATTATTATAACAGGAAAACTGAAAATTGATATAACGCACTCTACAGCACAGAAACAAGTATCCATCGAAAGAACAGAAACGCAAAGCACAACTTTGTAAATTAAATGACATACGTTTCGCCTGTTCAATTATTATAACAGGAAAACTGAAAAGTGATATATGACATTGTACAGCACAGGAACAAGTTTCAAATGAAAGAACAAAAAATAAAATCACTAATTTGTAAACTAAATCACATGTGCGTCGCTCGCTCCATTAGGAATACAGGAAAACTGAAAAGGGATATATCTCACTGTACAGCACAAGAACAAGTTTCCAACGAAAGAACAGAAAAGCAAAGCACAACTTTGTAAACTTATTCACATATGTGTGGCCTGTTCAATTATTATAACAGGAAAACTGAAAAGTGATATAACCCTAACCCTAACCCTAACCCCTAACCCTAACCCTAACCCTAACCCTAACCCTAACCCCTAACCCTAACCCTAACCCTAACCGTAACCCTAACCATATCCCTTACCCAGCCCTAACCTAACCCTAACCCTAACCCTAACCTTAACCCTAACTTGTTCCTTACAGGAACAAGTTTCCAAGGAAAGAACATAAATGAAAAGCACTACTTTGTAAACTGAATCACATGTGTGTCACTTGCTTAATTAGGAATACAGGAAAACCGAAAAGTGTTATCTAGCACTGTACGGCACAGAAACAAGTTTCCATCGAAAGAACAGAAACGCAAAGCACAACTTTGTAAACTAAATCACATACGTGTCGCCCGTTCAATTATTACAACAGGAAAACTGAAAAGTGATAAATCACACTGTACAGCACAGAAACAAGTTTCCAACCGAAGAACAGAAATCCAAAGCACTACTTTGTAAACTAAATCACATGTGTGTCGCTCGCTCAATTAGAAATACAGGGAAACCAAAAAGTGTTATCTCGCACTATATGTCACAGAAACAAATTTCCAAAGAAATAACAGAAACGCAAAGCACAACTTTGTAAATTAAATGACATACGTTTTGCCTGTTCAATTATTATAACAGGAAACCTGAAAAGTGATATAACGCACTGTACAGCACAGAAACATGTTTCCATAGAAAGGACAGAAAAGCAAGGCACAACTTTGTAAACTAATTCACATACGTGTCGCCTGTTCAATTATTATAACAGGAAAACTGAAAAGTGATATAACGCACTGTACAGCACAGGAACAAGTTTCCATCGAAAGAACAGAAACGCAAAGCACAACTTTGTAAACTAATTCACATACGTGTCGCCTGTTCAATTATTATAACAGGAAAACTGAAAAGTGATATAACGCACTGTACAGCACAGGAACAAGTTTCCATCGAAAGAACAGAAACGCAAAGCACAACTTTGTATACTAATTCACATACGTGGCGCCTGTTCAATTATTATAACAAAAAAACTGAAAAGTGATATAACGCACTGTACAGCACAAGAACAAGTTTCCAACGAAAGAACAGAAAAGCAAAGCACAACTTTGTAAACAAATTCACATATGTGTCGCCTGTTCAGTTATTATAACAGGAAAACTCAAAAGTGATATAACCCTAACCCTAACACTAACCCTAACCCCTAACCCTAACCCTAACCCTAACCCTAACCCTAACCCCTAATCCTAACCCTAACCCTAACCGTAACCCTAACCATATCCCTTAACCAGCCCTAACCTAACCCTAACCCTAACCCTAACCCTAACCCTAACCTTAACCCTAACTTGTTCCTAAGAGGAACTAGTTTCCAAGGATAGAACATAAATGAAAAGCAATACTTTGTAAACTGAATCACATGTGTGTCACTCGCTCAATTAGGAATACAGGAAAACCGAAAAGTGTTATCTCGCACTGTACGGCACAGAAACAAGTTTCCATCGAAAGAGCAGAAAGGCCAAGCACAACTTTGTAAACTA
Source organism: Meriones unguiculatus (assembly GCF_030254825.1). NCBI lineage: Eukaryota > Metazoa > Chordata > Mammalia > Rodentia > Muridae > Meriones > Meriones unguiculatus. The sequence continues at coordinate 4,906,500 of NC_083365.1, read as the reverse complement.
ATTCACATACGTGTCGCCTGTTCAATTATTATAACAGGAAAACTGAAAAGTGATATAACGCACTGGAACAAGTTTCCATCGAAAGAACAGAAACGCAAAGCACAACTTTTTAAACTAATTCACATACGTATCGGCTGTTCAATTATTATAACAGGAAAACTGAAACGTGATATAACGCACTGTACAGCACAGAAACAAGTTTCCGTCGAAAGAACAGAAACGCAAAGCACAACTTTGTAAACTAATTCACATACGTGTCGCCTGTTCAATTATTATAACAGGAAAACTGAAAAGTGATATATCGCACTCTACAGCACAGAAACAAGTTTCCATCGAAAGAACAGAAACGCAAAGCACAACTTTGTAAATTAAATGACATACGTTTCGCCTGTTCAATTATTATAACAGGAAAACTGAAAAGTGATATATGACATTGTACAGCACAGGAACAAGTTTCAAATGAAAGAACAAAAAATAAAATCACTAATTTGTAAACTAAATCACATGTGCGTCGCTCGCTCCATTAGGAACACAGGAAAACTGAAAAGGGATATATCTCACTGTACAGCACAAGAACAAGTTTCCAACGAAAGAACAGAAAAGCAAAGCACTACTTTTAAACGGAATCACCTGTGTGTCGCTCGCTCAATTAGGAATACAGGAAAACTGAAAAGTGTTATCTCGCACTGTACGGCACAGAAACAAGATTCCATTGAAAGAATAGATACACAAAGCAAAACTTTGTAAACTAATTCACATATGTGTCGCCTGTTCAATTATTATAACAGGAAAACTGATAAGTGATATAACCCTAACCCTAACCCTAACCCTAAGCCCCTAACCCTAACCCCTAACCCTAACCCTAACACCTAACCCTAACCCTAACCCCTAACCCTAACCCTAACCCTAACCCCTAACCCTAACACTAACCCTAACCCTAACCCCTAACCCTAACCTTAACGCTAACCGTAACCCTAACCATATCCCTTACCCAGCCCTAACCTAACCCTCACCCTATCCCTAACCTTAACCCTAACATGTTCCTAACAAGTTTCCAAGGAAAGAACATAAATGAAAAGCACTACTCTGTAAACTGAATCACATGTGTGTCACACGCTCAATTAGGAATACAGGAAAACCGAAAAGTGTTATCTCGCACTGTACGGCACAGAAACAAGTTTCCATCGAAAGAACAGAAAGACCAAGCACAACTTTGTAAACTAAATCACATACGTGTCGACCGTTCAATTATTACAACAGGAAAACTGAAAAGTGATATATCACACTGTACAGCACAGAAACAAGTTTCCAACTGATGAACAGAAATCCAAAGCACTACTTTGTAAACTAAATCACATGTGTGTCACTCGCTCAATTAGGAATACAGGGAAACCGAAAAGTGTTATCTCGCACTGTATGGCACAGAAACAAATTTCCAAAGAAAGAACAGAAAAGCAAAGCACAACTTTGTAAATTAAATGACATACGTGTCGCCTGTTCAATTATTATAACAGGAAAACTGAAAAGTGATATAACGCACTGTACAGCACAGAAACAAGTTTCCATCGAAAGAACAGAAACGTAAAGCACAACTTTGTAAACTAATTCACATACGTGTCGCCTGTTCAATTATTATAACAGGAAAACTGAAAAGTGATATAACGCACTGTACAGCACAGAAACAAGTTTCCATCGAAAGAACAGAAACGCAAAGCACAACTTTGTAAATTAAATGACATACGTGTCGCCTGTTCAATTATTATAACAGGAAAACTGAAAAGTGATATATGACATTGTACAGCACAGGAACAAGTTTCAAATGAAAGGACAAAAAAGAAAATCATTAATTTGTAACCTAAATCACATGTGCTTCGCTCGCTCCATTAGGAATACAGGAAAACTGAAAAGTGATATATCTCACTGTACAGCCCAAGAACAAGTTTCCAACGAAAGAACAGAAAAGCAAAGCACAACTTTGTAAACAAATTCACATATGTGTCGCCTGTTCATTTAATATAACAGGAAAACTGAAAAGTGATATAACCCTAACCCTAACACTAACCCTAACCCCTAACCCTAACCCTAACCCTAACCCTAACCATATCCCTTACCCAGCCCTAACCTAACCCTAACCCTAACCTTGACCCTAACTTGTTCCTAACAGGAACAAGTTTCCAAGGATACAACATAAATGAAAAGCACTACTTTGTAAACTGAATCACATGTGTGTCACTCGCTCAATTAGGAATACAGGAAAACCGAAAAGTGTTATCTCGCACTGTACGGCACAGAAACAAGTTTCCATCGAAAGAACAGGAAGGCCAAGCACAACTTTGAAAACTAAATCACATACGTGTCGCCCGTTCAATTATTACAACAGGAAAACTGAAAAGTGATATATCACACTGTACAGCACAGAAACAAGTTTCGAACCGAAGAACAGAAATCCAAAGCACTACTTTGTAAACTAAATCACATGTGTGTCGCTCGCTCAATTAGGAATACAGGGAAACCAAAAACTGTTATCTCGCACTGTATGGCAGAGAAACAAATTTCCAAAGAAAGAACAGAAACGCAAAGCACAACTTTGTAAATTAAATGACATACATGTCGCCTGTTCAATTATTATACCAGGAAAACTTAAAAGTGATATAACGCACTGTACAGCACAGGAACAAGTTTCCATCGAAAGAACAGAAACGCAAAGCACAACTTTTTAAACTAATTCACATACGTGTCGCCTGTTCAATTATTATAACAGGAAAACTGAAAAGTGATATAACGCACTGTACAGCACAGAAACAAGTTTCCATCGAAAGAACAGAAACGCAAAGCAAAAATTTGTAAACTAATTCACATACGTGTCGCCTGTTCAATTATTATAACAGGAAAACTGAAAAGTGATATAACGCACTGTACAGCACAGAAACAAGTTTCCATCGAAAGAACAGAAACGCAAAGCACAACTTTGTAAATTAAATGACATACGTTTCGCCTGTTCAATTATTATAACAGGAAAACTGAAAAGTGATATATGACATTGTACAGCACAGGAACAAGTTTCAAATGAAAGAACAAAAAAGAAAATCATTAATTTGTAAACTAAATCACATGTGCGTCGCTCGCTCCATTAGGAATACAGGAAAACTGAAAAGTGATATATCTCACTGTACAGCACAACAACAAGTTTCCAACGAAAGAACAGAAAAGCAAAGCACTACTTTTAAACGGAATCACCTGTGTGTCGCTCGCTCAATTAGGAATACAGGAAAACTGAAAAGTGTTATCTCGCACTGTACGGCACAGAAACAAGATTCCATTGAAAGAATAGATACACAAAGCAAAACTTTGTAAACTAATTCACATATGTGTCGCCTGTTCAGTTATTATAACAGGAAAACTGAAAAGTGATATAACCCTAACCCTAACCCTAAGCCCCTAACCCTAATCCCTAACCCTAACCTTAACACCTAACCCTAACCCTAACCCCTAAAACTAACACTAACCCTAACCCCTAACCCTAACCCTAACCCTAACCCTAACCCTAACCCCTAAACCTAACGCTAACCATAACCCTAACCATATCCCTTACCCAGCCCTAACCTAACCCTAACCCTAACCCTAACCCTAACCCTAACCCTAATCCTAACTTGTTCCTAACAGGAACAAGTTTCCAAGGAAAGAACGTAAATGAAAAGCACTACTTTGTAAACTGAATCACATGTGTGTCACTCGCTCAATTAAGAATACAGGAAAACCGAAAAGTGTTATCTCGCACTGTATGGCACAGAAACAAATTTCCAAAGAAAGAACAGAAACGCAAAGCACAACTTTGTAAATTGAATGACATACATGTCGCCTGTTTAATTATTATAACAGGAAAACTGAAAAGTGATATAACGCACTGTACAGCACAGGAACAAGTTTCCATCGAACGAACAGAAACGCAAAGCACAACTTTGTAAACTAATCCACATACGTGTCGCCTGTTCAATTATTATAACAGGAACACTGAAAAGTGATATATCACATTGTACAGCACAGGAACAAGTTTCAAATGAAAGAACAAAAAATAAAATCACTAATTTGTAAACTAAATCACATGTGCGTCGCTCGCTCCATTAGGAATACAGGAAAACTGAAAAGAGATATATCTCACTGTACAGCACAAGAACAATTTTCCAACGAAAGAACAGAAAAGCAAAGCACAACTTTGTAAACTAATTCACATATGTGTCGCCTGTTCAGTTATTATAACAGGAAAACTGAAAAGTGATATAACCCTAACCCTAACACTAACCCTAACCCCTAACCCTAACCCTAACCCTAACCCTAACCCTAACCCTAGCCCCTAACCCTAACCCTAACGCTAACCCTAACCCTAATCCTAACTTGTTCCTAACAGGAACAAGTTTCCAAGGAAAGAACGTAAATGAAAAGCACTACTTTGTAAACTGAATCACATGTGTGTCACTCGCTCAATTAGGAATACAGGAAAACCGAAAAGTGATATATCACGCTGTACAGCACAGAAACAAGTTTTCATCGAAAGATCAGAAAAGCAAAGCACAACTTTGTAAATTAAATGACATACGTGTCGCCTGTTCAATTATTATAACTGGAAAACTGAAAAGTGATATAACGCACTGTACAGCACAGGAACAAGTTTCCATCGAAAGAACAGAAACGCAAAGCACAATTTTGTAAATTAAATGACATACGTTTCGCCTGTTCAATTATTATAACAGGAAAACTGAAAAGTTATATATGACATTGTACAGCACAGGAACAAGTTTCAAATGAAAGAACAAAAAAGCAAATCATTAATTTGTAAACTAAATCACATGTGCGTCGCTCGCTCCATTAGGAATACAGGAAAACTGAAAAGTGATATATCTCACTGTACAGCACAAGAACAAGTTTCCAACGAAAGAACAGAAAAGCACAGCACTACTTTTATACGGAATGATCTGTGTGTCGCTCGCTCAATTAGGAATACAGGAAAACTAAAAAGTGTTATCTCGCACTGTACGGCACAGAAAGAAGATTCCATTGAAAGAATAGATACACAAAGCAAAACTTTGTAAACTAATTCACATATGTGTCGCCTGTTCCGTTATTATAACAGGAAAACTGAAAAGTGATATAACCCTAACCCTAACCCTAAGCCCCTAACCCTAACCCCTAACCCTAACCCTAACACCTAACCCTAACCCTAAACCTAACCCTAACGCTAACCGTAACCCTAACCATATCCCTTACCCAGCCCTAACCTAACCCTAACCCTAACCCTAACCCTAATCCTAACTTGTTCCTAACAGGAACAAGTTTCCAAGGAAAGAACGTAAATGAAAAGCACTACTTTGTAAACTGAATCACATGTGTGTCACTCGCTCAATTAGGAATACAGGAAAACCGAAAAGTGATATATCACACTGTACAGCACTGAAACAAGTTTTCATCGAAAGAACAGAAAAGCAAAGCACAACTTTGTAAACTAAATCACATACGTGTCACCCGTTCAATTATTACAACAGGAAAACTGAAAAGTGATATATCACACTGTACAGCACAGAAACAAGTTTCCAACCGAAGAACAGAAATCCAAAGCAGTACTTTGTAAACTAAATCACATGTATGTCGCTCGCTCAATTAGGAATACAGGGAAACCGAAAAGTGTTATCTCGCATTGTATGGCACAGAAACAAATTTCCAAAGAAAGAACAGAAACGCAAAGCACAACTTTGTAAATTAAATGACATACGTGTCGCCTGTTCAATTATTATAACAGGAAAACTGAAAAGTGATATATGACATTGTACAGCACAGGAACAAGTTTCAAATGAAAGAACAAAAAAGAAAATCATTAATTTGTAAACTAAATCACATGTGCGTCGCTCGCTCAATTAGGAATAGAGGAAAACTGAAAAGTGATATATCTCACTGTACAGCACAAGAACAAGTTTCTAACGAAAGAACAGAAAAGCACAGCACTACTTTTAAACGGAATCACCTGTGTGTCGCTCGCTCAATTAGGAATACAGGAAAACTAAAAAGTGTTATCTCGCACTGTACGGCACAGAAACAAGATTCCATTGAAAGAATAGATACACAAAGCAAAACTTTGTAAACTAATTCACATATGTGTCGCCTGTTCAATTATTATAACAGGAAAACAGAAAAGTGATATAACCCTAACCCTAACCCTAATCCTAACCCCCTAACCCTAACCCTAACCCTAACCCCTAACCCTAACCCTAACCCTAACCCTAACCCCTAACCCTGACCCTAACCCTAACCGTAACCCTAACCATATCCCTTACCCAGCCCTAACCTAACCCTAACCCTAACCCTAACCCTAACCCTCACCCTAACCTTACAGGAACAAGTTTCCAAGGAAAGAACGTGAATGAAAAGCACTACTTTGTAAACTGAATCACATGTGTGTCACTCGCTCAATTAGGAATACAGGAAAACCGAAAAGTGTTATCTCGCAGTGTATGGCACAGAAACAAGTTTCCATCGAAAGAACAGAAACGCAAAGCACAACTTTGTAAACTAAAAAACATACGTGTCGCCCGTTCAATTATTACAACAAGAAAACTGAAAAGTGATATATCACACTGTACAGCACAGAAACAAGTTTCCAACCAAAGAACAGAAATCCAAAGCACTACTTTGTAAACTAAATCACATGTGTGTCGCTCGCTCAATTAGGAAAACAGGGAAACCAAAAAGTGTTATCTCGCACTGTATGGCACAGAAACAAATTTCCAAAGAAATAACGGAAACGCACAGCACAACTTTGTAAATTAAATGACATACGTTTCGCCTGTTCAATTATTATACCAGGAAAACTGAAAAGTGATATAACGCACTTTACAGCACAGGAACAAGTTTCCATCGAAAGAACAGAAACGCAAAGCACAACTTTGTAAACTAATTCACATACGTGTCGCCTGTTCAATTATTATAACAAGAAAACTGAAAAGTGATATATCACATTGTACAGCACAGGAACAAGTTTCAAATGAAAGAACAAATAATAAAATCACTAATTTGTAACCTAAATCACATGTGCGTCGCTCGCTCCATTAGGAATACAGGAAAACTGAAAAGTGATATATCTCACTGTACAGCACAAGAACAAGTTTCCAACGAAAGAACAGAAAAGCAAAGCACAACTTTGTAAACTAATTCACATATGTGTGGCCTGTTCAGTTATTATAACAGGAAAACTGAAAAGTGATATAACCCTAACCCTAACACTAACCCTAACCCCTAACCCTAATCCTAACCCTAACCCTAAACATAACCCCTAACCCTAACCCTAACCCTAACCCTAACCTTAACCGTAACCCTAACCATATCCCTTACCCAGCCCTAACCTAACCCTAACCCTAAACCTAACCCCAACCCTAACCTTACAGGAACAAGTTTTTAAGGAAAGAACGTGAATGAAAAGCACTACTTTGTAAACTGAATCACATGTGTGTCACTCGCTCAATTAGGAATACAGGAAAACCGAAAAGTGTTATCTCACACTGTATGGCACAGAAACAAGTTTCCATCGAAAGAACAGAAACGCAAAGCACAACTTTGTAAACTAAATCACATACGTGTCGCCCGTTCAATTATTACAACAGGAAAACTGAAAAGTGATATATCACACTGTACAGCACAGAAACAAGTTTCCAACCGAAGAACAGAAATCCAAAGCACTACTTTGTAAACTAAATCACATGTGTGTCGCTCGCTCAATTAGAAAAACAGGGAAACCGAAAAGTGTTATCTCGCACTGTATGGCACAGAAACAAATTTCCAAAGAAATAACAGAAACGCAAAGCACAACTTTGTAAATTAAATGACATACGTTTTGCCTGTTCAATTATTATAACAGGAAAACTGAAAAGTGATATAACGCACTGTACAGCACGGAAACATGTTTCCATCGAAAGAACAGAAAAGCAAGGCACAACTTTGTAAACTAATTCACATACGTGTCGCCTGTTCAATTATTATAACAGGAAAATTGAAAAGTGATTTAACGCACTGTACAGCACAGGAACAAGTTTCCATCGAAAGAACAGAAACACAAAGCACAACTTTGTAAACTAATTCACATATGTGTCGCCTGTTCAATTATTATAACAGGAAAACAGAAAAGTGATATAACCCAAACCCTAACCCTAACCCTAACCCTAACCCCCTAACCCTAACCCTAACCCTAACCCCTAACCCTAACCCTAACCCTAACCCTAACCCCTAACCCTAACCCTAACCCTAACCATAACCCTAACCATATCCCTTACCCAGCCCTAACCTAAACCTAACCCTAACCCTAACCCTAACCCTAACCCTAACCTTACAGGAACAAGTTTCCAAGGAAAGAATGTGAATGAAAAGCACTACTTTGTAAACTGAATCACATGTGTGTCACTCGCTCAATTAGGAATACAGGAAAACCGAAAAGTGTTATCTTGCACTGTACGGCACAGAAACAAGTTTCCATCGAAAGAACAGAAACGCAAAGCACAACTTTGTAAACTAAATCACATACGTGTCGCCCGTTCAATTATTACAACAAGAAAACTGAAAAGTGATATATCACACTGTACAGCACAGAAACAAGTTTCCAACCGAAGAACAGAAATCCAAAGCACTACTTTGTAAACTAAATCACATGTGTGTCGCTCGCTCAATTAGGAATACAGGGAAACCAAAAAGTGTTATCTCGCACTGTATGGCACAGAAACAAATTTCCAAAGAAATAACAGAAACGCAAAGCACAACTTTGTAAATTAAATGACATAGGTTTCGCCTGTTCAATTATTATAACAGGAAAACTGAAAAGTGATATAACGCAGTGTACAGCACAGAAACATGTTTCCATCGAAAGAACAGAAAAGCAAGGCACAACTTTGTAAACATTCACGTACGTGTTGCCTGTTCAATTATTATAACAGGAAAACTGAAAAGTGATATAACGCACTGTACAGCACAGGAACAAGTTTCCATCGAAAGAAGAGAAACGCAAAGCACAACTTTTTAAACGAATTCACATACGTGTCGCCTGTTCAATTATTATAACAGGAAAACTGAAAAGTGATATAACGCACTGTACAGCACAGGAACAAGTTTCCATCGAAAGAACATAAACGCAAAGCACAACTTTTTAAACTAGTTCACATACGTAAGCCTGTTCAATTATTATAACAGGAAAACTGAAAAATGATATAACGCACTGTACAGCACAGAAACAAGTTTCCATCGAAAGAACAAAAACGCAAAGCACAACTTTGTAAACTAATTCACATACGTGTTGCGTGTTCAATTATTATAACAAAAAAACTGAAAAGTGATATAACGCACTGTACAGCACAGGAACAACTTTCAAATGAAAGAACAAATAATAAAATCACTAATTTGTAAACTAAATCACATGTGCGTCGCTCGATCCATTAGGAATACAGGAAAACTGAAAAGTGATATATCTCACTGTACAGCACAAGAACAAGTTTCCAACGAAAAAACAGAAAAGCAAAGCACAACTTTGTAATCTAATTCACATATGTGTCGCCTTTTCAGTTATTATAACAGGAAAACTGAAAAGTGATATAACCCTAACCCTAACACTAACCCTAACCCCTAACCCTAATCCTAACCCTAACCCTAAACATAACCCCTAACCCTAACCCTAACCCTAACCCTAACCCTAACCCTAACCCTAACCCTAACCTTAACCGTAACCCTAACCATATCCCTTACCCAGCCCTAACGTAACCCTAACCCTAACCCTAACCCTAACCCTAACCCTAACCCTAACCTTACAGGAACAAGTTTCCAAGGAAAGAACGTGAATGAAAACCACTACTTTGTAAACTGAATCACATGTGTGTCACTCGCTCAATTAGGAATACAGGAAAACCGAAAAGTGTTATCTCGCACTGTACGGCACAGAAACAAGTTTCCATCGAAAGAACAGGAAGGCCAAGCACAACTTTGAAAACTAAATCACATACGTGTCGCCCGTTCAATTATTACAACAGGAAAACTGAAAAGTGATATATCACACTGTACAGCACAGAAACAAGTTTCGAACCGAAGAACAGAAATCCAAAGCACTACTTTGTAAACTAAATCACATGTGTGTCGCTCGCTCAATTAGGAATACAGGGAAACCAAAAACTGTTATCTCGCACTGTATGGCAGAGAAACAAATTTCCAAAGAAAGAACAGAAACGCAAAGCACAACTTTGTAAATTAAATGACATACATGTCGCCTGTTCAATTATTATACCAGGAAAACTTAAAAGTGATATAACGCACTGTACAGCACAGGAACAAGTTTCCATCGAAAGAACAGAAACGCAAAGCACAACTTTTTAAACTAATTCACATACGTGTCGCCTGTTCAATTATTATAACAGGAAAACTGAAAAGTGATATAACGCACTGTACAGCACAGAAACAAGTTTCCATCGAAAGAACAGAAACGCAAAGCAAAAATTTGTAAACTAATTCACATACGTGTCGCCTGTTCAATTATTATAACAGGAAAACTGAAAAGTGATATAACGCACTGTACAGCACAGAAACAAGTTTCCATCGAAAGAACAGAAACGCAAAGCACAACTTTGTAAATTAAATGACATACGTTTCGCCTGTTCAATTATTATAACAGGAAAACTGAAAAGTGATATATGACATTGTACAGCACAGGAACAAGTTTCAAATGAAAGAACAAAAAAGAAAATCATTAATTTGTAAACTAAATCACATGTGCGTCGCTCGCTCCATTAGGAATACAGGAAAACTGAAAAGTGATATATCTCACTGTACAGCACAACAACAAGTTTCCAACGAAAGAACAGAAAAGCAAAGCACTACTTTTAAACGGAATCACCTGTGTGTCGCTCGCTCAATTAGGAATACAGGAAAACTGAAAAGTGTTATCTCGCACTGTACGGCACAGAAACAAGATTCCATTGAAAGAATAGATACACAAAGCAAAACTTTGTAAACTAATTCACATATGTGTCGCCTGTTCAGTTATTATAACAGGAAAACTGAAAAGTGATATAACCCTAACCCTAACCCTAAGCCCCTAACCCTAATCCCTAACCCTAACCTTAACACCTAACCCTAACCCTAACCCCTAAAACTAACACTAACCCTAACCCCTAACCCTAACCCTAACCCTAACCCTAACCCTAACCCCTAAACCTAACGCTAACCATAACCCTAACCATATCCCTTACCCAGCCCTAACCTAACCCTAACCCTAACCCTAACCCTAACCCTAACCCTAATCCTAACTTGTTCCTAACAGGAACAAGTTTCCAAGGAAAGAACGTAAATGAAAAGCACTACTTTGTAAACTGAATCACATGTGTGTCACTCGCTCAATTAAGAATACAGGAAAACCGAAAAGTGTTATCTCGCACTGTATGGCACAGAAACAAATTTCCAAAGAAAGAACAGAAACGCAAAGCACAACTTTGTAAATTGAATGACATACATGTCGCCTGTTTAATTATTATAACAGGAAAACTGAAAAGTGATATAACGCACTGTACAGCACAGGAACAAGTTTCCATCGAACGAACAGAAACGCAAAGCACAACTTTGTAAACTAATCCACATACGTGTCGCCTGTTCAATTATTATAACAGGAACACTGAAAAGTGATATATCACATTGTACAGCACAGGAACAAGTTTCAAATGAAAGAACAAAAAATAAAATCACTAATTTGTAAACTAAATCACATGTGCGTCGCTCGCTCCATTAGGAATACAGGAAAACTGAAAAGAGATATATCTCACTGTACAGCACAAGAACAATTTTCCAACGAAAGAACAGAAAAGCAAAGCACAACTTTGTAAACTAATTCACATATGTGTCGCCTGTTCAGTTATTATAACAGGAAAACTGAAAAGTGATATAACCCTAACCCTAACACTAACCCTAACCCCTAACCCTAACCCTAACCCTAACCCTAACCCTAACCCTAGCCCCTAACCCTAACCCTAACGCTAACCCTAACCCTAATCCTAACTTGTTCCTAACAGGAACAAGTTTCCAAGGAAAGAACGTAAATGAAAAGCACTACTTTGTAAACTGAATCACATGTGTGTCACTCGCTCAATTAGGAATACAGGAAAACCGAAAAGTGATATATCACACTGTACAGCACAGAAACAAGTTTTCATCGAAAGATCAGAAAAGCAAAGCACAACTTTGTAAATTAAATGACATACGTGTCGCCTGTTCAATTATTATAACTGGAAAACTGAAAAGTGATATAACGCACTGTACAGCACAGGAACAAGTTTCCATCGAAAGAACAGAAACGCAAAGCACAATTTTGTAAATTAAATGACATACGTTTCGCCTGTTCAATTATTATAACAGGAAAACTGAAAAGTTATATATGACATTGTACAGCACAGGAACAAGTTTCAAATGAAAGAACAAAAAAGCAAATCATTAATTTGTAAACTAAATCACATGTGCGTCGCTCGCTCCATTAGGAATACAGGAAAACTGAAAAGTGATATATCTCACTGTACAGCACAAGAACAAGTTTCCAACGAAAGAACAGAAAAGCACAGCACTACTTTTATACGGAATGATCTGTGTGTCGCTCGCTCAATTAGGAATACAGGAAAACTAAAAAGTGTTATCTCGCACTGTACGGCACAGAAAGAAGATTCCATTGAAAGAATAGATACACAAAGCAAAACTTTGTAAACTAATTCACATATGTGTCGCCTGTTCCGTTATTATAACAGGAAAACTGAAAAGTGATATAACCCTAACCCTAACCCTAAGCCCCTAACCCTAACCCCTAACCCTAACCCTAACACCTAACCCTAACCCTAAACCTAACCCTAACGCTAACCGTAACCCTAACCATATCCCTTACCCAGCCCTAACCTAACCCTAACCCTAACCCTAACCCTAATCCTAACTTGTTCCTAACAGGAACAAGTTTCCAAGGAAAGAACGTAAATGAAAAGCACTACTTTGTAAACTGAATCACATGTGTGTCACTCGCTCAATTAGGAATACAGGAAAACCGAAAAGTGATATATCACACTGTACAGCACTGAAACAAGTTTTCATCGAAAGAACAGAAAAGCAAAGCACAACTTTGTAAACTAAATCACATACGTGTCACCCGTTCAATTATTACAACAGGAAAACTGAAAAGTGATATATCACACTGTACAGCACAGAAACAAGTTTCCAACCGAAGAACAGAAATCCAAAGCAGTACTTTGTAAACTAAATCACATGTATGTCGCTCGCTCAATTAGGAATACAGGGAAACCGAAAAGTGTTATCTCGCATTGTATGGCACAGAAACAAATTTCCAAAGAAAGAACAGAAACGCAAAGCACAACTTTGTAAATTAAATGACATACGTGTCGCCTGTTCAATTATTATAACAGGAAAACTGAAAAGTGATATATGACATTGTACAGCACAGGAACAAGTTTCAAATGAAAGAACAAAAAAGAAAATCATTAATTTGTAAACTAAATCACATGTGCGTCGCTCGCTCAATTAGGAATAGAGGAAAACTGAAAAGTGATATATCTCACTGTACAGCACAAGAACAAGTTTCTAACGAAAGAACAGAAAAGCACAGCACTACTTTTAAACGGAATCACCTGTGTGTCGCTCGCTCAATTAGGAATACAGGAAAACTAAAAAGTGTTATCTCGCACTGTACGGCACAGAAACAAGATTCCATTGAAAGAATAGATACACAAAGCAAAACTTTGTAAACTAATTCACATATGTGTCGCCTGTTCAATTATTATAACAGGAAAACAGAAAAGTGATATAACCCTAACCCTAACCCTAATCCTAACCCCCTAACCCTAACCCTAACCCTAACCCCTAACCCTAACCCTAACCCTAACCCTAACCCCTAACCCTGACCCTAACCCTAACCGTAACCCTAACCATATCCCTTACCCAGCCCTAACCTAACCCTAACCCTAACCCTAACCCTAACCCTCACCCTAACCTTACAGGAACAAGTTTCCAAGGAAAGAACGTGAATGAAAAGCACTACTTTGTAAACTGAATCACATGTGTGTCACTCGCTCAATTAGGAATACAGGAAAACCGAAAAGTGTTATCTCGCAGTGTATGGCACAGAAACAAGTTTCCATCGAAAGAACAGAAACGCAAAGCACAACTTTGTAAACTAAAAAACATACGTGTCGCCCGTTCAATTATTACAACAAGAAAACTGAAAAGTGATATATCACACTGTACAGCACAGAAACAAGTTTCCAACCAAAGAACAGAAATCCAAAGCACTACTTTGTAAACTAAATCACATGTGTGTCGCTCGCTCAATTAGGAAAACAGGGAAACCAAAAAGTGTTATCTCGCACTGTATGGCACAGAAACAAATTTCCAAAGAAATAACGGAAACGCACAGCACAACTTTGTAAATTAAATGACATACGTTTCGCCTGTTCAATTATTATACCAGGAAAACTGAAAAGTGATATAACGCACTTTACAGCACAGGAACAAGTTTCCATCGAAAGAACAGAAACGCAAAGCACAACTTTGTAAACTAATTCACATACGTGTCGCCTGTTCAATTATTATAACAAGAAAACTGAAAAGTGATATATCACATTGTACAGCACAGGAACAAGTTTCAAATGAAAGAACAAATAATAAAATCACTAATTTGTAACCTAAATCACATGTGCGTCGCTCGCTCCATTAGGAATACAGGAAAACTGAAAAGTGATATATCTCACTGTACAGCACAAGAACAAGTTTCCAACGAAAGAACAGAAAAGCAAAGCACAACTTTGTAAACTAATTCACATATGTGTGGCCTGTTCAGTTATTATAACAGGAAAACTGAAAAGTGATATAACCCTAACCCTAACACTAACCCTAACCCCTAACCCTAATCCTAACCCTAACCCTAAACATAACCCCTAACCCTAACCCTAACCCTAACCCTAACCTTAACCGTAACCCTAACCATATCCCTTACCCAGCCCTAACCTAACCCTAACCCTAAACCTAACCCTAACCCTAACCTTACAGGAACAAGTTTTTAAGGAAAGAACGTGAATGAAAAGCACTACTTTGTAAACTGAATCACATGTGTGTCACTCGCTCAATTAGGAATACAGGAAAACCGAAAAGTGTTATCTCACACTGTATGGCACAGAAACAAGTTTCCATCGAAAGAACAGAAACGCAAAGCACAACTTTGTAAACTAAATCACATACGTGTCGCCCGTTCAATTATTACAACAGGAAAACTGAAAAGTGATATATCACACTGTACAGCACAGAAACAAGTTTCCAACCGAAGAACAGAAATCCAAAGCACTACTTTGTAAACTAAATCACATGTGTGTCGCTCGCTCAATTAGAAAAACAGGGAAACCGAAAAGTGTTATCTCGCACTGTATGGCACAGAAACAAATTTCCAAAGAAATAACAGAAACGCAAAGCACAACTTTGTAAATTAAATGACATACGTTTTGCCTGTTCAATTATTATAACAGGAAAACTGAAAAGTGATATAACGCACTGTACAGCACGGAAACATGTTTCCATCGAAAGAACAGAAAAGCAAGGCACAACTTTGTAAACTAATTCACATACGTGTCGCCTGTTCAATTATTATAACAGGAAAATTGAAAAGTGATTTAACGCACTATACAGCACAGGAACAAGTTTCCATCGAAAGAACAGAAACACAAAGCACAACTTTGTAAACTAATTCACATATGTGTCGCCTGTTCAATTATTATAACAGGAAAACAGAAAAGTGATATAACCCTAACCCTAACCCTAACCCTAACCCTAACCCCCTAACCCTAACCCTAACCCTAACCCCTAACCCTAACCCTAACCCTAACCCTAACCCCTAACCCTAACCCTAACCCTAACCATAACCCTAACCATATCCCTTACCCAGCCCTAACCTAAACCTAACCCTAACCCTAACCCTAACCCTAACCCTAACCTTACAGGAACAAGTTTCCAAGGAAAGAATGTGAATGAAAAGCACTACTTTGTAAACTGAATCACATGTGTGTCACTCGCTCAATTAGGAATACAGGAAAACCGAAAAGTGTTATCTTGCACTGTACGGCACAGAAACAAGTTTCCATCGAAAGAACAGAAACGCAAAGCACAACTTTGTAAACTAAATCACATACGTGTCGCCCGTTCAATTATTACAACAAGAAAACTGAAAAGTGATATATCACACTGTACAGCACAGAAACAAGTTTCCAACCGAAGAACAGAAATCCAAAGCACTACTTTGTAAACTAAATCACATGTGTGTCGCTCGCTCAATTAGGAATACAGGGAAACCAAAAAGTGTTATCTCGCACTGTATGGCACAGAAACAAATTTCCAAAGAAATAACAGAAACGCAAAGCACAACTTTGTAAATTAAATGACATAGGTTTCGCCTGTTCAATTATTATAACAGGAAAACTGAAAAGTGATATAACGCAGTGTACAGCACAGAAACATGTTTCCATCGAAAGAACAGAAAAGCAAGGCACAACTTTGTAAACATTCACGTACGTGTTGCCTGTTCAATTATTATAACAGGAAAACTGAAAAGTGATATAACGCACTGTACAGCACAGGAACAAGTTTCCATCGAAAGAAGAGAAACGCAAAGCACAACTTTTTAAACGAATTCACATACGTGTCGCCTGTTCAATTATTATAACAGGAAAACTGAAAAGTGATATAACGCACTGTACAGCACAGGAACAAGTTTCCATCGAAAGAACATAAACGCAAAGCACAACTTTTTAAACTAGTTCACATACGTAAGCCTGTTCAATTATTATAACAGGAAAACTGAAAAATGATATAACGCACTGTACAGCACAGAAACAAGTTTCCATCGAAAGAACAAAAACGCAAAGCACAACTTTGTAAACTAATTCACATACGTGTTGCGTGTTCAATTATTATAACAAAAAAACTGAAAAGTGATATAACGCACTGTACAGCACAGGAACAACTTTCAAATGAAAGAACAAATAATAAAATCACTAATTTGTAAACTAAATCACATGTGCGTCGCTCGATCCATTAGGAATACAGGAAAACTGAAAAGTGATATATCTCACTGTACAGCACAAGAACAAGTTTCCAACGAAAGAACAGAAAAGCAAAGCACAACTTTGTAATTTAATTCACATATGTGTTGCCTTTTCAGTTATTATAACAGGAAAACTGAAAAGTGATATAACCCTAACCCTAACACTAACCCTAACCCCTAACCCTAATCCTAACCCTAACCCTAAACATAACCCCTAACCCTAACCCTAACCCTAACCCTAACCCTAACCCTAACCCTAACCCTAACCTTAACCGTAACCCTAACCATATCCCTTACCCAGCCCTAACGTAACCCTAACCCTAACCCTAACCCTAACCCTAACCCTAACCCTAACCTTACAGGAACAAGTTTCCAAGGAAAGAACGTGAATGAAAACCACTACTTTGTAAACTGAATCACATGTGTGTCACTCGCTCAATTAGGAATACAGGAAAACCGAAAAGTGTTATCTCGCAGTGTATGGCACAGAAACAAGTTTCCATCGAAAGAACAGAAACGCAAAGCACAACTTTGTAAACTAATTCACATACGTGTCGCCTGTTCAATTATTATAACAGGAAAACTGAAAAGTGATATATCACATAGTACAGCACAGGAACAAGTTTCAAATGAAAGAACAAATAATAAAATCACTAATTTGTAAACTAAATCACATGTGCGTCGCTCGCTCCATTAGGAATACAGGAAAACTGAAAAGTGATATATCTCACTGTACAGCACAAGAACAAGTTTCCAACAAAAGAACAGAAAAGCAAAGCACAACTTTGTAAACTAATTCACATATGTGTGGCCTGTTCAATTATTATAACAGGAAAACTGAAAAGTGATATAACCCTAACCCTAACCCTAACCCTAACCCTAACCCCCTAACCCTAACCCTAACCCTAACCCTAACCCTAACCCCTAACCCTAACCCTAACACTACCCCTAACCCTAACCCCTAACCCTAACCCTAACCCTAACCCTAACCGTAACCCTAACCATATCACTTACGAAGCCCTAACCTAACCCTAACCCTAACCGTAACCCTAACCGTAACCCCTAACCCTAACATTAACCCTAACTTGTTCCTAACAGGAACAAGTTTCCAAGGAAAGAATATAAATGAAAAGCACTACTTTGTAAACTGAATCACATGTGTGTCACTCGCTCAATAAGGAATACAGGAAAACCGAAAAGTGTTATCTCGCAGTGTATGGCACAGAAACAAGTTTCCATCGAAAGAACAGAAACGCAAAGCACAACTTTGTAAACTAATTCACATACGTGTCGCCTGTTCAATTATTATAACAGGAAAACTGAAAAGTGATATATCACATAGTACAGCACAGGAACAAGTTTCAAATGAAAGAACAAATAATAAAATCACTAATTTGTAAACTAAATCACATGTGCGTCGCTCGCTCCATTAGGAATACAGGAAAACTGAAAAGTGATATATCTCACTGTACAGCACAAGAACAAGTTTCCAACAAAAGAACAGAAAAGCAAAGCACAACTTTGTAAACTAATTCACATATGTGTGGCCTGTTCAATTATTATAACAGGAAAACTGAAAAGTGATATAACCCTAACCCTAACCCTAACCCTAACCCTAACCCCCTAACCCTAACCCTAACCCTAACCCTAACCCTAACCCTAACCCCTAACCCTAACCCTAACACTACCCCTAACCCTAACCCCTAACCCTACCCCTAACCCTAACCCTAACCGTAACCCTAACCATATCACTTACGAAGCCCTAACCTAACCCTAACCCTAACCCTAACCCTAACCGTAACCCCTAACCCTAACATTAACCCTAACTTGTTCCTAAAAGGAACAAGTTTCCAAGGAAAGAATATAAATGAAAAGCACTACTTTGTAAACTGAATCACATGTGTGTCACTCGCTCAATAAGGAATACAGGAAAACCGAAAAGTGTTATCTCGCACTGTACAGCACAGAAACAAGTTTCCATCGAAAGAACAGAAACGCAAAGCACAACTTTGTAAACTAAATCACATACGTGTCGCCCGTTCAATTATTACAACAGGAAAACTGAAAAGTGATATATCACACTGTACAGCACAGAAACAAGTTTCCAACCGAAGAGCAGAAATCCAAAGCACTACTTTGTAAACTAAATCACATGTATGTCGCTTGCTCAATTAGGAATACAGGGAAACCGAAAAGTGTTATCTCGCACTGTATGGCACAGAAACAAATTTCCAAATGAAGAACAGAAACGCAAAGCACAACTTTGTAAATTAAATGACATACGTGTCGCCTGTTCAATTATTATAATAGGAAAACTTAAAAGTGATATAACGCACTGTACAGCACAAGAACAAGTTTCCATCGAAAGAACAGAAACGCAAAGCACAACTTTGTAAACTAATTCACATACGTGTCGCCTGTTCAATTATTATAACAGGAAAACTGAAAAGTGATATAACGCACTGTACAGCACAGGAACAAGTTTCCATCGAAAGAACAGAAACGCAAAGCACAACTTTGTAAACTAATTCACATACGTGTCGCCTGTTCAATTATTATAACAGGAAAACTGAAAAGTGATATAACGCACTGTACAGCACAGGAACAAGTTTCCATCGAAAGAACAGAAACGCAAAGCACAACTTTTTAAACTAATTCAAATACGTGTCGCCTGTTCAATTATTATAATAGGAAAACTGAAAAGTGATATAACGCACTGTACAGCACAGAAACAAGTTTCCATCGAAAGAACAGAAACGCAAAGCACAACTTTGTAAACTAATTCACATACGTGTCGCCTGTTCAATTATTATAACAGGAAAACTGAAAAGTGATATAACGCACTGTACAGCACAGAAACAAGTTTCCATCGAAAGAACAGAAACGCAAAACACAACTTTGTAAATTGAATGACATACATTTCGCCTGTTCAATTATCATAACAGGAAAACTGAAAAGTGATATACGACATTGTACAGCACAGGAACAAGTTTCAAATGAAAGAACAAAAAAGAAAATCATTAATTTGTAAACTAAATCACATGTGCGTCGCTCGATCCATTAGGAATACAGGAAAACTGAAAAGTGATATATCTCACTATACAGCACAAGAACAAGTTTCCAACGAAAGAACAGAAAAGCAAAGCACTACATTTAAACGGAATCACCTGTGTGTCGCTCGCTCAATTAGGAATACAGGAAAACTGAAAAGTGTTATCTCGCACTGTACGGCACAGAAACAAGATTCCATTGAAAGAATAGATACACAAAGCAAAACTTTGTAAACTAATTCACATATGTGTCGACTGTTCAATTATTATAACAGGAAAACTGAAAAGTGATATAACACTAACCCTAACCCTAACCCTAAGCCCCTAACCCTAACCCTAACCCTAACCCCTAACCCTAACCCTAACACCTAACCCTAACCCTAACCCTAACCCCAACCCTAACCCTAACCCTAACCCCTAACCCTAACCCTAACGCTAACCGTAACCCTAACCATATCCCTTACCCAGCCCTAACCTAACCCTAACCCTAACCCTAACCCTAAACCTAACTTGTTCCTAAGGAACAAGTTTCCAAGGAAAGAACATAAATGAAAAGCACGACTTTGTAAACTGAATCACATGTGTGTCACTCGCTCAATTAGGAATACAGGAAAACCGAAAAGTGATATATCACACTGTACAGCACAGAAACAAGTTTTCATCGAAAGAACAGAAAAGCAAAGCACAACTTTGTAAACTAAATCACATACGTGTCACCCGTTCAATTATTACAACAGGAAAACTGAAAAGTGATATATCACACTGTACAGCACAGAAACAAGTTTCCAACCGAAGAACAGAAATCCAAAACACTACTTTGTAAACTAAATCACATGTATGTCGCTCGCTCAATTAGGAATACAGGGAAACCGAAAAGTGTTATCTCGCACTGTATGGCACAGAAACAAATTTCCAAAGAAAGAACAGAAACGCAAAGGACAACTTTGTACATAAAATGACATACGTGTCGCCTGTTTAATTATTATAACAGGAAAACTGAAAAGTGATATAACGCACTGTACAGCACAGGAACAAGTTTCCATCGAAAGAACAGAAACGCAAAGTACAACTTTGTAAACTAATTCACATACGTGTCGCCTGTTCAATTATTATAACAGGAAAACTGAAAAGTGATATATCACATTGTACAGCACAGGAACAAGTTTCAAATGAAAGAACAAATAATAAAATCACTAATTTGTAAACTAAATCACATGTGCGTCGCTCGCTCCATTAGGAATACAGGAAAACTGAAAAGTGATATATCTCACTGTACAGCGCAAGAACAAGTTTCCAACGAAAGAACAGAAAAGCAAAGCACAACTTTGTAAACTAATTCACATATGTGTGGCCTGTTCAATTATTATAACAGGAAAACTGAAAAGTGATATAACCCTAACCCTAACAGAAGCCCCTAACCCTAACCCTAACCCTAACCCTAACCCCTAACCCTAACCCTAACCCAAACCGTAACCCTAACCATATCCCTTACCCAGCCCTAACCTAACCCTACCCCTAACCCTAACCCTAACCCTAACCCTAACCCTAACCCTAACCCTAACCTTAACCCTAACTTGTTCCTAACAGGAACAAGTTTCCAAGGAAAGAACATAAATGAAAAGCACTGCTTTGTAAACTGAATCACATGTGTGTCACTCGCTCAATTAGGAATACAGGAAAACCGAAAAGTGTTATCTCGCACTATACGGCACAGAAACAAGTTTCCATCGAAAGAACAGAAACGCAAAGCACAACTTTGTATACTAAATCACATACGTCGCCCGTTCAATTATTACAACAGGAAAACTGAAAAGTGATATATCACACTGTACAGCACAGGAACAAGTTTCGAATGAAAGAACAAAAAAGAAAATCATTAATTTGTAAACTAATTCACATGCTCGCTCCATTAGGAATACAGGAAAACTGAAAAGTGATATATCTCACTGTACAGCACAAGAACAAGTTTCCAAAGAAAGAACAGAAAAGCAAAGCACTACTTTTAAACGGAATCACCTGTGTGTTGCTCTCTCAATTAGGAATACAGGAAAACTGAAAAGTGTTATCTCGCGCTGTACGGCACAGAAACAAGATTCCATTGAAAGAATAGATACACAAAGCAAAACTTTGTAAACTAATTCACATATGTGTCGCCTGTTCAATGATTATAACAGGAAAATTGAAAAGTGATATAACATTAACCCTAACCCTAACCCTAACCCTAACCCTAACCCCTAACCCTAACCCTAACCCTAACCCTAACCCCTAACCCTAACCCTAACCCTAACCCTAACCCCTAACCCTAACCCTAACGCTAACCGTAACCCTAACCATATCCCTTACCCAGCCCTAACCTAACCCTAACCCTAACCCTAACCCTAAATCTCACTTGTTCCTAACAGGAACAAGTTTCCAAGGAAAAAACGTAAATGAAAAGCACGACTTTGTAAACTGAATCAAATGTGTGTCACTCGCTCAATTAGGAATATAGGAAAACCGAAAAGTGATATATCACACTGTACAGCACAGGAACAAGTTTCCATCGAAAGAACAGAAACGCAAAGCACAATTTGTAAACTAATTCACATACGTGACGCCTGTTCAATTATTATAACAGGAAAACTGAAAAGTGATATAACGCACTGTACAGCACAGAAACAAGTTTCCATCGAAAGAACAGAAACGCAAAGCACAACTTTGTAAACTAATTCACATACGTGTCGCCTGTTCAATTATTATAACAGGAAAACTGAAAAGTGATATAACGCACTGTACAGCACAGAAACAAGTTTCCATCGAAAGAACAGAAACGCAAAGCACAACATTTTAAACTAATTCACATACGTGTCGCCTGTTCAATTATTATAACAGGAAAACTGAAAAGTGATATATGACATTGTACAGCACAGGAACAAGTTTCAAATGAAAGAACAAAAAAGAAAATCATTAATTTGTAAACTAAATCACATGTGCGTCGCTCGCTCCATTAGGAATACAGGAAAACTGAAAAGTGATATATCTCACTGTACAGCACAAGAACAAGTTTCCAACGAAAGAACAGAAAAGCAAAGCACTACATTTAAACAGAATCACCTGTGTGTCGCTCGCTCAATTAGGAATACAGGAAAACTGAAAAGTGTTATCTCGCACTGTACGGCACAGAAACAAGATTCCATTGAAAGAATAGATACACAAAGCAAAACTTTGTAAACTAATTCACATATGTGTCGCCTGTTCAATTATTATAACAGGAAAACTGAAAAGTGATATAACACTAACCCTAACCCTAACCCTAACCCTAACCCTAATCCCCTAACCCTAACCCTAACCTTAACCCCTAACCCTAACCCTAACACCTAACCCTAACCCTAACCCTAACCCTAACCCCTAACCCTAACCCTAAGCCTAACCCTAACCCCTAACCCTAACCCTAACCCTAACCCTAACCCCTAACCCTAACCCTAACCCTAACCCTAACCCCTAACCCTAAACCTAACTTGTTCCTAACAGGAACAAGTTTCCAAGGAAAGAACATAAATGAAAAGCACTGCTTTGTAAACTGAATCACATGTGTGTCACTCGCTCAAGTAGGAATACAGGAAAACCGAAAAGTGTTATCTCGCACTGTACGGCACAGAAACAAGTTTCCATCGAAAGAACAGAAACGCAAAGCACAACTTTGTATACTAAATCACATACGTCGCCCGTTCAATTATTACAACAGGAAAACTAAAAAGTGATATATCACACTGTACAGCACAGAAACAAGTTTCCAACCGAAGAACAGAAATCCAAAGCACTACTTTGTAAACTAAATCACATGTATGTCGCTCGCTCAATTAGGAGTACAGGGAAACCGAAAAGTGTTATCTCGCACTGTATGGCACAGAAACAAATTTCCAAAGAAAGAACAGAAACGCAAAGCACAACTTTGTAAAATAAATGACATACGTGTCGCCTGTTCAATTATTATAACAGGAAAACTGAAAAGTGATATAACGCACTGTACAGCACAGGAACAAGTTTCCATCGAAAGAACTGAAACGCAAAGCACAACTTTGTAAACTAATTCACATACGTGTCGCCTGTTCCATTATTATAACAGGAAAACTGAAAAGTGATATAACGCACTGTACAGCACAGAAACAAGTTTCCATCGAAAGAACAGAAACGCAAAGCACAACTTTGTAAACTAATTCACATACGTGTCGCCTGTTCAATTATTATAACAGGAAAACTGAAAAGTGATATAACGCACTGTACAGCACAGAAACAAGTTTCCATCGAAAGAACAGAAACGCAAAGCACAACTTTTTAAACTAATTCCCATACATTTCGCCTGTTCAATTATTATAACAGGAAAACTGAAAAGTGATATATGACATTGTACAGCACAGGAACAAGTTTCAAATGAAAGAAAAAAAAGAAAATCATTAATTTGTAAACTAAATCACATGTGCGTCGCTCGATCCATTAGGAATACAGGAAAACTGAAAAGTGATATATCTCACTATACAGCACAAGAACAAGTTTCCAACGAAAGAACAGAAAAGCAAAGCACTACATTTAAACGGAATCACCTGTGTGTCGCTCGCTCAATTAGGAATACAGGAAAACTGAAAAGTGTTATCTCGCACTGTACGGCACAGAAACAAGATTCCATTGAAAGAATAGATACACAAAGCAAAACTTTGTAAACTAATTCACATATGTGTCGACTGTTCAATTATTATAACAGGAAAACTGAAAAGTGATATAACACTAACCCTAACCCTAACCCTAAGCCCCTAACCCTAACCCTAACCCTAACCCCTAACCCTAACCCTAACACCTAACCCTAACCCTAACCCTAACCCCTAACCCTAACCCCAACCCTAACCCTAACCCTAACCCCTAACCCTAACCCTAACGCTAACCGTAACCCTAACCATATCCCTTACCCAGCCCTAACCTAACCCTAACCCTAACCCTAACCCTAAACCTAACTTGTTCCTAAGGAACAAGTTTCCAAGGAAAGAACGTAAATGAAAAGCACGACTTTGTAAACTGAATCACATGTGTGTCACTCGCTCAATTAGGAATACAGGAAAACCGAAAAGTGATATATCACACTGTACAGCACAGAAACAAGTTTTCATCGAAAGAACAGAAAAGCAAAGCACAACTTTGTAAACTAATTCACATATGTGTGGCCTGTTCAATTATTATAACAGGAAAACTGAAAAGTGATATAACCCTAACCCTAACAGAAGCCCCTAACCCTAACCCTAACCCTAACCCTAACCCCTAACCCTAACCCTAACCCAAACCGTAACCCTAACCATATCCCTTACCCAGCCCTAACCTAACCCTACCCCTAACCCTAACCCTAACCCTAACCCTAACCCTAACCCTAACCTTAACCCTAACTTGTTCCTAACAGGAACAAGTTTCCAAGGAAAGAACATAAATGAAAAGCACTGCTTTGTAAACTGAATCACATGTGTGTCACTCGCTCAATTAGGAATACAGGAAAACCGAAAAGTGTTATCCCGCACTATACGGCACAGAAACAAGTTTCCATCGAAAGAACAGAAACGCAAAGCACAACTTTGTTTACTAAATCACATACGTCGCCCGTTCAATTATTACAACAGGAAAACTAAAAAGTGATATATCACACTGTACAGCACAGAAACAAGTTTCCAACCGAAGAACAGAAATCCAAAGCACTACTTTGTAAACTAAATCACATGTATGTCGCTCGCTCAATTAGGAGTACAGGGAAACCGAAAAGTGTTATCTCGCACTGTATGGCACAGAAACAAATTTCCAAAGAAAGAACAGAAACGCAAAGCACAACTTTGTAAAATAAATGACATACGTGTCGCCTGTTCAATTATTATAACAGGAAAACTGAAAAGTGATATAACGCACTGTACAGCACAGGAACAAGTTTCCATCGAAAGAACTGAAACGCAAAGCACAACTTTGTAAACTAATTCACATACGTGTCGCCTGTTCCATTATTATAACAGGAAAACTGAAAAGTGATATAACGCACTGTACAGCACAGAAACAAGTTTCCATCGAAAGAACAGAAACGCAAAGCACAACTTTGTAAACTAATTCACATACGTGTCGCCTGTTCAATTATTATAACAGGAAAACTGAAAAGTGATATAACGCACTGTACAGCACAGAAACAAGTTTCCATCGAAAGAACAGAAACGCAAAGCACAACTTTTTAAACTAATTCCCATACATTTCGCCTGTTCAATTATTATAACAGGAAAACTGAAAAGTGATATATGACATTGTACAGCACAGGAACAAGTTTCAAATGAAAGAACAAAAAAGAAAATCATTAATTTGTAAACTAAATCACATGTGCGTTGCTCGCTCCATTAGGAATACAGGAAAACTGAAAAGTGATATATCTCACTGTACAGCACAAGAACAAGTTTCCAAAGAAAGAACAGAAAAGCAAAGCACTACTTTTAAACGGAATCACCTGTGTGTTGCTCTCTCAATTAGGAATACAAGAAAACTGAAAAGTGTTATCTCGCGCTGTACGGCACAGAAACAAGATTCCATTGAAAGAATAGATACACAAAGCAAAACTTTGTAAACTAATTCACATATGTGTCGCCTGTTCAATGATTATAATAGGAAAATTGAAAAGTGATATAACACTAACCCTAACCCTAACCCTAACCCTAACCCTAACCCCTAACCCTAACCCTAACCCTAACCCCTAACCCTAACACTAACCCTAACCCTAACCCTAACCCTAACCCTAACCCTAACCCCTAACCCTAACCCTAACCCTAACCCTAACCCCTAACCCTAACGCTAACCGTAACCCTAACCATATCCCTTACCCAGCCCTAACCTAACCCTAATCCTAACCCTAACCCTAAATCTAACTTGTTCCTAACAGGAACAGGTTTCCAAGGAAAAAACGTAAATGAAAAGCACGACTTTGTAAACTGAATCACATGTGTGTCACTCGCTCAATTAGGAATATAGGAAAACCGAAAAGTGATATATCACACTGTACAGCACAGGAACAAGTTTCCATCGAAAGAACAGAAACGCAAAGCACAACTTTGTAAACTAATTCACATACGTGTCGCCTGTTCAATTATTATAACAGGAAAACTGAAAAGTGATATAACGCACTGTACAGCACAGAAACAAGTTTCCATCGAAAGAACAGAAACGCAAAGCACAACGTTGTAAACTAATTCACATACATGTCGCCTGTTCAATTATTATAACAGGAAAACTGAAAAGTGATATAACGCACTGTACAGCACAGAAACAAGTTTCCATCGAAAGAACAGAAACGCAAAGCACAACTTTGTAAACTAATTCACATACGTGTCGCCTGTTCAATTATTATAACAGGAAAACTGAAAAGTGATATAACGCACTGTACAGCACAGAAACAAGTTTCCATCGAAAGAACAGAAACGCAAAACACAACTTTGTAAATTGAATGACATACATTTCGCCTGTTCAATTATCATAACAGGAAAACTGAAAAGTGATATATGACATTGTACAGCACAGGAACAAGTTTCAAATGAAAGAACAAAAAAGAAAATCATTAATTTGTGAACTAAATCACATGTGCGTCGCTCGATCCATTAGGAATACAGGAAAACTGAAAAGTGATATATCTCACTATACAGCACAAGAACAAGTTTCCAACGAAAGAACAGAAAAGCAAAGCACTACATTTAAACGGAATCACCTGTGTGTCGCTCGCTCAATTAGGAATACAGGAAAACTGAAAAGTGTTATCTCGCACTGTACGGCACAGAAACAAGATTCCATTGAAAGAATAGATACACAAAGCAAAACTTTGTAAACTAATTCACATATGTGTCGACTGTTCAATTATTATAACAGGAAAACTGAAAAGTGATATAACACTAACCCTAACCCTAACCCTAAGCCCCTAACCCTAACCCTAACCCTAACCCCTAACCCTAACCCTAACACCTAACCCTAACCCTAACCCTAACCCCTAACCCTAACCCCAACCCTAACCCTAACCCTAACCCCTAACCCTAACCCTAACGCTAACCGTAACCCTAACCATATCCCTTACCCAGCCCTAACCTAACCCTAACCCTAACCCTAACCCTAAACCTAACTTGTTCCTAAGGAACAAGTTTCCAAGGAAAGAACGTAAATGAAAAGCACGACTTTGTAAACTGAATCACATGTGTGTCACTCGCTCAATTAGGAATACAGGAAAACCGAAAAGTGATATATCACACTGTACAGCACAGAAACAAGTTTTCATCGAAAGAACAGAAAAGCAAAGCACAACTTTGTAAACTAATTCACATATGTGTGGCCTGTTCAATTATTATAACAGGAAAACTGAAAAGTGATATAACCCTAACCCTAACAGAAGCCCCTAACCCTAACCCTAACCCTAACCCTAACCCCTAACCCTAACCCTAACCCAAACCGTAACCCTAACCATATCCCTTACCCAGCCCTAACTTAACCCTACCCCTAACCCTAACCCTAACCCTAACCCTAACCCTAACCTTAACCCTAACTTGTTCCTAACAGGAACAAGTTTCCAAGGAAAGAACATAAATGAAAAGCACTGCTTTGTAAACTGAATCACATGTGTGTCACTCGCTCAATTAGGAATACAGGAAAACCGAAAAGTGTTATCTCGCACTATACGGCACAGAAACAAGTTTCCATCGAAAGAACAGAAACGCAAAGCACAACTTTGTATACTAAATCACATACATCGCCCGTTCAATTATTACAACAGGAAAACTAAAAAGTGATATATCACACTGTACAGCACAGAAACAAGTTTCCAACCGAAGAACAGAAATCCAAAGCACTACTTTGTAAACTAAATCACATGTATGTCGCTCGCTCAATTAGGAGTACAGGGAAACCGAAAAGTGTTATCTCGCACTGTATGGCACAGAAACAAATTTCCAAAGAAAGAACAGAAACGCAAAGCACAACTTTGTAAAATAAATGACATACGTGTCGCCTGTTCAATTATTATAACAGGAAAACTGAAAAGTGATATAACGCACTGTACAGCACAGGAACAAGTTTCCATCGAAAGAACTGAAACGCAAAGCACAACTTTGTAAACTAATTCACATACGTGTCGCCTGTTCCATTATTATAACAGGAAAACTGAAAAGTGATATAACGCACTGTACAGCACAGAAACAAGTTTCCATCGAAAGAACAGAAACGCAAAGCACAACTTTGTAAACTAATTCACATACGTGTCGCCTGTTCAATTATTATAACAGGAAAACTGAAAAGTGATATAACGCACTGTACAGCACAGAAACAAGTTTCCATCGAAAGAACAGAAACGCAAAGCACAACTTTTTAAACTAATTCCCATACATTTCGCCTGTTCAATTATTATAACAGGAAAACTGAAAAGTGATATATGACATTGTACAGCACAGGAACAAGTTTCAAATGAAAGAACAAAAAAGAAAATCATTAATTTGTAAACTAAATCACATGTGCGTTGCTCGCTCCATTAGGAATACAGGAAAACTGAAAAGTGATATATCTCACTGTACAGCACAAGAACAAGTTTCCAAAGAAAGAACAGAAAAGCAAAGCACTACTTTTAAACGGAATCACCTGTGTGTTGCTCTCTCAATTAGGAATACAAGAAAACTGAAAAGTGTTATCTCGCGCTGTACGGCACAGAAACAAGATTCCATTGAAAGAATAGATACACAAAGCAAAACTTTGTAAACTAATTCACATATGTGTCGCCTGTTCAATGATTATAACAGGAAAATTGAAAAGTGATATAACACTAACCCTAACCCTAACCCTAACCCTAACCCTAACCCCTAACCCTAACCCTAACCCTAACCCCTAACCCTAACCCTAACCCTAACCCTAACCCCTAACCCTAACCCTAACGCTAACCGTAACCCTAACCATATCACTTACCCAGCCCTAACCTAACCCTAACCCTAACCCTAACCCTAAATCTAACTTGTTCCTAACAGGAACAAGTTTCCAAGGAAAAACGTAAATGAAAAGCACGACTTTGTAAACTGAATCAAATGTGTGTCACTCGCTCAATTAGGAATATAGGAAAACCGAAAAGTGATATATCACACTGTACAGCACAGGAACAAGTTTCCATCGAAAGAACAGAAACGCAAAGCACAATTTGTAAACTAATTCACATACGTGTCGCCTGTTCAATTTTATAACAGGAAAACTGAAAAGTGATATAACGCACTGTACAGCACAGAAACAAGTTTCCATCGAAAGAACAGAAACGCAAAGCACAACTTTGTAAACTAATTCACATACGTGTCGCCTGTTCAATTATTATAACAGGAAAACTGAAAAGTGATATAACGCACTGTACAGCAGAGAAACAAGTTTCCATCGAAAGAACAGAAACGCAAAGCACAACTTTGTAAACTAATTCACATACGTGTCGCCTGTTCAATTATTATAACAGGAAAACTGAAAAGTGATATATGACATTGTACAGCACAGGAACAAGTTTCAAATGAAAGAACAAAAAAGAAAATCATTAATTTGTAAACTAAATCACATGTGCGTCGCTCGCTCCATTAGGAATACAGGAAAACTGAAAAGTGATATATCTCACTGTACAGCACAAGAACAAGTTTCCAAAGAAAGAACAGAAAAGCAAAGCACTACTTTTAAACGGAATCACCTGTGTGTTGCTCTCTCAATTAGGAATACAGGAAAACTGAAAAGTGTTATCTCGCACTGTACGGCACAGAAACAAGATTCCATTGAAAGAATAGATATACAAAGCAAAACTTTGTAAACTAATTCACATATGTGTCGCCTGTTCAATTATTATAACAGGAAAACTGAAAAGTGATATAACACTAACCCTAACCCTAACCCTAACCCTAACCCTAAGCCCCTAACCCTAACCCTAACCTTAACCCCTAACCCTAACCCTAACACCTAACCCTAACCCTAACCCTAACCCCTAACCCTAACCCTAACCCTAACCCTAACCCCTAACCCTAACCCTAACCCTAACCCTAACCCTAACCCTAACCCCTAACCCTAACCCTAACCCTAACCCTAACCCCTAACCCTAAACCTAACTTGTTCCTAACAGGAACAAGTTTCCAAGGAAAGAACGTAAATGAAATGCTCGACTTTGTAAACTGAATCACATGTGTGTCACTCGCTCAATTAGGAATACAGGAAAACCGAAAAGTGATATATCACACTGTACAGCACAGAAACAAGTTTTCATCGAAAGAACAGAAACGCAAAGCACAACTTTGTAAATAAAATGACATACGTGTCGCCTGTTTAATTATTATAACAGGAAAACTGAAAAGTGATATAACGCACTGTACAGCACAGGAACAAGTTTCCATCGAAAGAACAGAAAAGCAAAGTACAACTTTGTAAACTAATTCACATACGTGTCGCCTGTACAATTATTATAACAGGAAAACTGAAAAGTGATATATCACATTGTACAGCACAGGAACAAGTTTCAAATGAAAGAACAAATAATAAAATCACTAATTTGTAAACTAAATCACATGTGCGTCGCTCGCTCCATTAGGAATACAGGAAAACTGAAAAGTGATATATCTCACTGTACAGCGCAAGAACAAGTTTCCAACGAAAGAACAGAAAAGCAAAGCACAGCTTTGTAAACTAATTCACATATGTGTGGCCTGTTCAATTATTATAACAGGAAAACTGAAAAGTGATATAACCCTAACCCTAACCCTAACCCAAACCCTAACCCTAACCCTAACCCCTAACCCAAACCCTAACCCTAACCGTAACCCTAACCATATCCCTTACCCAGCCCTAACCTAACCCTACCCCTAACCCTAACCCTAACCCTAACCCTAACCCTAACCCTAAACTTAACCCTAACTTGTTCCTAACAGGAACAAGTTTCCAAGGAAAGAACATAAATGAAAAGCACTGCTTTGTAAACTGAATCACATGTGTGTCACTCGCTCAAGTAGGAATACAGGAAAACCGAAAAGTGTTATCTCGCACTGTACGGCACAGAAACAAGTTTCCTTCGAAAGAACAGAAACACAAAGCACAACTTTGTAAACTAAATCACATACGTGTCGCCCGTTCAATTATTACAACAGGAAAACTGAAAAGTGATATATCACACTGTACAGCACAGAAACAAGTTTCCAATCGAAGAACAGAAATCCAAAGCACTACTTTGTAAAGTAAATCACATGTATGTCGCTCGCTCAATTAGGAATACAGGGAAACCGAAAAGTGTTATCTCGCACTGTATGGCACAGAAACAATTTTCCAAAGAAAGAACAGAAACGCAAAGCACAACTTTGTAAATTAAATGACATACGTGTCACCTGTTCAATTATTATAACAGGAAAACTTAAAAGTGATATAACGCACTGTACAGCACAGGAACAAGTTTCCATCGAAAGAACAGAAACGCAAAGCACAACTTTGTAAACTAATTCACATACGTGTCGCCTGTTCAATTATTATAACAGGAAAACTGAAAAGTGATATAACGCACTGTACAGCACAGAAACAAGTTTCCATCGAAAGAACAGAAACGCAAAGCACAACGTTGTAAACTAATTCACATACATGTCGCCTGTTCAATTATTATAACAGGAAAACTGAAAAGTGATATAACGCACTGTACAGCACAGAAACAAGTTTCCATCGAAAGAACAGAAACGCAAAGCACAACTTTGTAAACTAATTCACATACGTGTCGCCTGTTCAATTATTATAACAGGAAAACTGAAAAGTGATATAACGCACTGTACAGCACAGAAACAAGTTTCCATCGAAAGAACAGAAACGCAAAACACAACTTTGTAAATTGAATGACATACATTTCGCCTGTTCAATTATCATAACAGGAAAACTGAAAAGTGATATATGACATTGTACAGCACAGGAACAAGTTTCAAATGAAAGAACAAAAAAGAAAATCATTAATTTGTGAACTAAATCACATGTGCGTCGCTCGATCCATTAGGAATACAGGAAAACTGAAAAGTGATATATCTCACTATACAGCACAAGAACAAGTTTCCAACGAAAGAACAGAAAAGCAAAGCACTACATTTAAACGGAATCACCTGTGTGTCGCTCGCTCAATTAGGAATACAGGAAAACTGAAAAGTGTTATCTCGCACTGTACGGCACAGAAACAAGATTCCATTGAAAGAATAGATACACAAAGCAAAACTTTGTAAACTAATTCACATATGTGTCGACTGTTCAATTATTATAACAGGAAAACTGAAAAGTGATATAACACTAACCCTAACCCTAACCCTAAGCCCCTAACCCTAACCCTAACCCTAACCCCTAACCCTAACCCTAACACCTAACCCTAACCCTAACCCTAACCCCTAACCCTAACCCCAACCCTAACCCTAACCCTAACCCCTAACCCTAACCCTAACGCTAACCGTAACCCTAACCATATCCCTTACCCAGCCCTAACCTAACCCTAACCCTAACCCTAACCCTAAACCTAACTTGTTCCTAAGGAACAAGTTTCCAAGGAAAGAACGTAAATGAAAAGCACGACTTTGTAAACTGAATCACATGTGTGTCACTCGCTCAATTAGGAATACAGGAAAACCGAAAAGTGATATATCACACTGTACAGCACAGAAACAAGTTTTCATCGAAAGAACAGAAAAGCAAAGCACAACTTTGTAAACTAATTCACATATGTGTGGCCTGTTCAATTATTATAACAGGAAAACTGAAAAGTGATATAACCCTAACCCTAACAGAAGCCCCTAACCCTAACCCTAACCCTAACCCTAACCCCTAACCCTAACCCTAACCCAAACCGTAACCCTAACCATATCCCTTACCCAGCCCTAACTTAACCCTACCCCTAACCCTAACCCTAACCCTAACCCTAACCCTAACCTTAACCCTAACTTGTTCCTAACAGGAACAAGTTTCCAAGGAAAGAACATAAATGAAAAGCACTGCTTTGTAAACTGAATCACATGTGTGTCACTCGCTCAATTAGGAATACAGGAAAACCGAAAAGTGTTATCTCGCACTATACGGCACAGAAACAAGTTTCCATCGAAAGAACAGAAACGCAAAGCACAACTTTGTATACTAAATCACATACATCGCCCGTTCAATTATTACAACAGGAAAACTAAAAAGTGATATATCACACTGTACAGCACAGAAACAAGTTTCCAACCGAAGAACAGAAATCCAAAGCACTACTTTGTAAACTAAATCACATGTATGTCGCTCGCTCAATTAGGAGTACAGGGAAACCGAAAAGTGTTATCTCGCACTGTATGGCACAGAAACAAATTTCCAAAGAAAGAACAGAAACGCAAAGCACAACTTTGTAAAATAAATGACATACGTGTCGCCTGTTCAATTATTATAACAGGAAAACTGAAAAGTGATATAACGCACTGTACAGCACAGGAACAAGTTTCCATCGAAAGAACTGAAACGCAAAGCACAACTTTGTAAACTAATTCACATACGTGTCGCCTGTTCCATTATTATAACAGGAAAACTGAAAAGTGATATAACGCACTGTACAGCACAGAAACAAGTTTCCATCGAAAGAACAGAAACGCAAAGCACAACTTTGTAAACTAATTCACATACGTGTCGCCTGTTCAATTATTATAACAGGAAAACTGAAAAGTGATATAACGCACTGTACAGCACAGAAACAAGTTTCCATCGAAAGAACAGAAACGCAAAGCACAACTTTTTAAACTAATTCCCATACATTTCGCCTGTTCAATTATTATAACAGGAAAACTGAAAAGTGATATATGACATTGTACAGCACAGGAACAAGTTTCAAATGAAAGAACAAAAAAGAAAATCATTAATTTGTAAACTAAATCACATGTGCGTTGCTCGCTCCATTAGGAATACAGGAAAACTGAAAAGTGATATATCTCACTGTACAGCACAAGAACAAGTTTCCAAAGAAAGAACAGAAAAGCAAAGCACTACTTTTAAACGGAATCACCTGTGTGTTGCTCTCTCAATTAGGAATACAAGAAAACTGAAAAGTGTTATCTCGCGCTGTACGGCACAGAAACAAGATTCCATTGAAAGAATAGATACACAAAGCAAAACTTTGTAAACTAATTCACATATGTGTCGCCTGTTCAATGATTATAACAGGAAAATTGAAAAGTGATATAACACTAACCCTAACCCTAACCCTAACCCTAACCCTAACCCCTAACCCTAACCCTAACCCTAACCCCTAACCCTAACCCTAACCCTAACCCTAACCCCTAACCCTAACCCTAACGCTAACCGTAACCCTAACCATATCACTTACCCAGCCCTAACCTAACCCTAACCCTAACCCTAACCCTAAATCTAACTTGTTCCTAACAGGAACAAGTTTCCAAGGAAAAACGTAAATGAAAAGCACGACTTTGTAAACTGAATCAAATGTGTGTCACTCGCTCAATTAGGAATATAGGAAAACCGAAAAGTGATATATCACACTGTACAGCACAGGAACAAGTTTCCATCGAAAGAACAGAAACGCAAAGCACAATTTGTAAACTAATTCACATACGTGTCGCCTGTTCAATTTTATAACAGGAAAACTGAAAAGTGATATAACGCACTGTACAGCACAGAAACAAGTTTCCATCGAAAGAACAGAAACGCAAAGCACAACTTTGTAAACTAATTCACATACGTGTCGCCTGTTCAATTATTATAACAGGAAAACTGAAAAGTGATATAACGCACTGTACAGCAGAGAAACAAGTTTCCATCGAAAGAACAGAAACGCAAAGCACAACTTTGTAAACTAATTCACATACGTGTCGCCTGTTCAATTATTATAACAGGAAAACTGAAAAGTGATATATGACATTGTACAGCACAGGAACAAGTTTCAAATGAAAGAACAAAAAAGAAAATCATTAATTTGTAAACTAAATCACATGTGCGTCGCTCGCTCCATTAGGAATACAGGAAAACTGAAAAGTGATATATCTCACTGTACAGCACAAGAACAAGTTTCCAAAGAAAGAACAGAAAAGCAAAGCACTACTTTTAAACGGAATCACCTGTGTGTTGCTCTCTCAATTAGGAATACAGGAAAACTGAAAAGTGTTATCTCGCACTGTACGGCACAGAAACAAGATTCCATTGAAAGAATAGATATACAAAGCAAAACTTTGTAAACTAATTCACATATGTGTCGCCTGTTCAATTATTATAACAGGAAAACTGAAAAGTGATATAACACTAACCCTAACCCTAACCCTAACCCTAACCCTAAGCCCCTAACCCTAACCCTAACCTTAACCCCTAACCCTAACCCTAACACCTAACCCTAACCCTAACCCTAACCCCTAACCCTAACCCTAACCCTA
Source organism: Meriones unguiculatus (assembly GCF_030254825.1). Lineage (NCBI taxonomy): Eukaryota > Metazoa > Chordata > Mammalia > Rodentia > Muridae > Meriones > Meriones unguiculatus. The sequence continues at coordinate 4,869,886 of NC_083365.1, read as the reverse complement.
ACCCTAACCCCTAACCCTAACCCTAACCCTAACCCTAACCCTAACCCTAACCCCTAACCCTAACCCTAACCCTAACCCTAACCCCTAACCCTAAACCTAACTTGTTCCTAACAGGAACAAGTTTCCAAGGAAAGAACGTAAATGAAATGCTCGACTTTGTAAACTGAATCACATGTGTGTCACTCGCTCAATTAGGAATACAGGAAAACCGAAAAGTGATATATCACACTGTACAGCACAGAAACAAGTTTTCATCGAAAGAACAGAAACGCAAAGCACAACTTTGTAAATAAAATGACATACGTGTCGCCTGTTTAATTATTATAACAGGAAAACTGAAAAGTGATATAACGCACTGTACAGCACAGGAACAAGTTTCCATCGAAAGAACAGAAAAGCAAAGTACAACTTTGTAAACTAATTCACATACGTGTCGCCTGTACAATTATTATAACAGGAAAACTGAAAAGTGATATATCACATTGTACAGCACAGGAACAAGTTTCAAATGAAAGAACAAATAATAAAATCACTAATTTGTAAACTAAATCACATGTGCGTCGCTCGCTCCATTAGGAATACAGGAAAACTGAAAAGTGATATATCTCACTGTACAGCGCAAGAACAAGTTTCCAACGAAAGAACAGAAAAGCAAAGCACAGCTTTGTAAACTAATTCACATATGTGTGGCCTGTTCAATTATTATAACAGGAAAACTGAAAAGTGATATAACCCTAACCCTAACCCTAACCCAAACCCTAACCCTAACCCTAACCCCTAACCCAAACCCTAACCCTAACCGTAACCCTAACCATATCCCTTACCCAGCCCTAACCTAACCCTACCCCTAACCCTAACCCTAACCCTAACCCTAACCCTAACCCTAAACTTAACCCTAACTTGTTCCTAACAGGAACAAGTTTCCAAGGAAAGAACATAAATGAAAAGCACTGCTTTGTAAACTGAATCACATGTGTGTCACTCGCTCAAGTAGGAATACAGGAAAACCGAAAAGTGTTATCTCGCACTGTACGGCACAGAAACAAGTTTCCTTCGAAAGAACAGAAACACAAAGCACAACTTTGTAAACTAAATCACATACGTGTCGCCCGTTCAATTATTACAACAGGAAAACTGAAAAGTGATATATCACACTGTACAGCACAGAAACAAGTTTCCAATCGAAGAACAGAAATCCAAAGCACTACTTTGTAAAGTAAATCACATGTATGTCGCTCGCTCAATTAGGAATACAGGGAAACCGAAAAGTGTTATCTCGCACTGTATGGCACAGAAACAATTTTCCAAAGAAAGAACAGAAACGCAAAGCACAACTTTGTAAATTAAATGACATACGTGTCACCTGTTCAATTATTATAACAGGAAAACTTAAAAGTGATATAACGCACTGTACAGCACAGGAACAAGTTTCCATCGAAAGAACAGAAACGCAAAGCACAACTTTGTATACTAAATCACATACGTGTCACCCGTTCAATTATTACAACAGGAAAACTGAAAAGTGATATATCACACTGTACAGCACAGAAACAAGTTTCCAACCGAAGAACAGAAATCCAAAGCACTACTTTGTAAACTAAATCACATGTATGTCGCTCGCTCAATTAGGAATACAGGGAAACCGAAAAGTGTTATCTCGCACTGTATGGCACAGAAACAAATTTTTAAAGAAAGAACAGAAACGCAAAGGACAACTTTGTAAATAAAATGACATACGTGTCGCCTGTTTAATTATTATAACAGGAAAACTGAAAAGTGATATAACGCACTGTACAGCTCAGGAACAAGTTTCCATCGAAAGAACAGAAACGCAAAGTACAACTTTGTAAACTAATTCACATACGTGTCGCCTGTTCAATTATTATAACAGGAAAACTGAAAAGAGATATATCACATTGTACAGCACAGGAACAAGTTTCAAATGAAAGAACAAATAATAAAATCACTAATTTGTAAACTAAATCACATGTGCGTCGCTCGCTCCATTAGGAATATAGGAAAACTGAAAAGTGATATATCTCACTGTACAGCGCAAGAACAAGTTTCCAACGAAAGAACAGAAAAGCAAAGCACAACTTTGTAAACTAATTCACATATGTGTGGCCTGTTCAATTATTATAACAGGAAAACTGAAAAGTGATATAACCCTAACCCTAACAGAAGCCCCTAACCCTAACCCTAATCCTAACCCTAACCCTAACCCTAACCCCTAACCCTAACCCTAACCCTAACCGTAACCCTAACCATATCCCTTACCCAGCCCTAACCTAACCCTACCCCTAACCCTAACCCTAACCCTAACCCTAACCCTAACCTTAACCCTAACTTGTTCCTAACAGGAACAAGTTTCCAAGGAAAGAACATAAATGAAAAGCACTGCTTTGTAAACTGAATCACATGTGTGTCACTCGCTCAATTAGGAATACAGGAAAACCGATAACTGTTATCTCGCACTGTACGGCACAGAAACAAGTTTCCATCGAAAGAACAGAAACGCAAAGCACAACTTTGTAAACTAAATCACATACGTGTCGCCCGTTCAATTATTACAACAGGAAAACTGAAAAGTGATATATCACACTGTACAGCACAGAAACAAGTTTCGAACCGAAGAACAGAAATCCAAAGCACTACTTTGTAAACTAAATCACATGTATGTCGCTCGCTCAATTAGGAATACAGGGAAACCGAAAAGTGTTATCTCGCACTGTATGGCACAGAAACAAATTTCCAAAGAAAGAACAGAAACGCAAAGCACAACTTTGTAAAATAAATGACATACGTGTCGCCTGTTCAATTATTATAACAGGAAAACTTTAAAGTGATATAACGCACTGTACAGCACAGGAACAAGTTTCCATCGAAAGAACAGAAACGCAAAGCACAACTTTGTAAACTAATTCACATACGTGTCGCCTGTTCAATTATTATAACAGGAAAACTGAAAAGTGATATAACGCACTGTACAGCACAGGAACAAGTTTCCATCGAAAGAACAGAAACGCAAAGCACAACTTTGTAAACTAATAAACATACGTGTTGCCTGTTCAATTATTATAACAGGAAAACTGAAAAGTGATATAACGCACTGTACAGCACAGGAACAGGTTTCCATCGAAAGAACAGAAACGCAAAGTACAACTTTGTAAACTAATTAACATACGTGTCGCCTGTTCAATTATTATAACAGGAAAACTGAAACGTGATATATGACATTGTACAGCACAGGAACAAGTTTCAAATGAAAGAACAAAAAAGAAAATCATTAATTTGTTAACTAAATCACATGTGCGTCGCTCGCTCCATTAGGAATACAGGAAAACTGAAAAGTGATATATCTCACTGTACAGCACAAGAACAAGTTTCCAAAGAAAGAACAGAAAAGCAAAGCACTACTTTTAAACGGAATCACCTGTGTGTTGCTCTCTCAATTAGGAATACAGGAAAACTGAAAAGTGTTATCTCGCACTGTACGGCACAGAAACAAGATTCCATTGAAAGAATAGATACACAAAGCAAAACTTTGTAAACTAATTCACATATGTGTCGCCTGTTCAATTATTATAACAGGAAAACTGAAAAGTGATATAACACTAACCCTAACCCTAACCCTAACCCTAACCCTAAGCCCCTAACGCTAACCCTAAACTTAACCCCTAACCCTAACCCTAACACCTAACCCTAACCCTAACCCTAACCCCTAACCCTAACCCTAACCCTAACCCTAACCCTAACACCTAACCCTAACCCTAACCCTAACCCTAACCCTAACCCCTAACCCTAACCCTAACCCTAACCCTAACCCTAACACCTAACCCTAACCCTAACCCTAACACGAACCCTAACCCTAACACCTAACCCTAACCCTAACCCTAACCCTAACCCCTAACCCTAACTCTAACCCTAACCCTAACCCTAACCCCTAACCCTAACCCTAACCCTAACCCTAACCCCTAACCCTAACCCTAACCCTAACCCTAACCCTAACCCCTAACCCTAACCCTAACGCTAACCGTAACCCTAACCATATCCCTTACCCAGCCCTAACCTAACCTTAACCCTAACCCTAACCCTAACCCCTAACCCTAACCCTAAACCTACCCTAACCCTAACCCTAACCCTAACCCTAAACCTAACTTGTTCCTAACAGGAACAAGTTTCCAAGGAAAGAACGTAAATGAAATGCTCGACTTTGTAAACTGAATCACATGTGTGTCACTCGCTCAATTAGGAATACAGGAAAACCGAAAAGTGATATATCACACTGTACAGCACAGAAACAAGTATTCATCGAAAGAACAGAAAAGCAAAGCACAACTTTGTAAACTAAATCACATACGTGTCACACGTTCAATTATTACAACAGGAAAACTGAAAAGTGATATATCACACTGTACAGCACAGAAACAGGTTTCCAACCGAAGAACAGAAATCCAAAGCAGTACTTTGTAAACTAAATCACATGTATGTCGCTCGCTCAATTAGGAATACAGGGAAACCGAAAAGTGTTATCTCGCACTGTATGGCACAGAAACAAATTTCCAAAGAAAGAACAGAAACGCAAAGCACATCTTTGTAAATAAAATGACATACGTGTCGCCTGTTTAATTATTATAACAGGAAAACTGAAAAGTGATATAACGCACTGTACAGCACAGGAACAAGTTTCCATCGAAAGAACAGAAACGCAAAGTACAACTTTGTAAACTAATTCACATTCGTGTCGCCTGTTCAATTATTATAACAGGAAAACTGAAAAGTGATATATCACATTGTACAGCACAGGAACAAGTTTCAAATGAAAGAACAAATAATAAAATCACTAATTTGTAAACTAAATCACATGTGCGTCGCTCGCTCCATTAGGAATACAGGAAAACTGAAAAGTGATATATCTCACTGTACAGCGCAAGAACAAGTTTCCAACGAAAGAACAGAAAAGCAAAGCACAACTTTGTAAACTAATTCACATATGTGTGGCCTGTTCAATTATTATAACAGGAAAACTGAAAAGTGATATAACCCTAACCCTAACCGAAACCCCTAACCCTAACCCTAACCCTAACCCTAACCCTAACCCCTAACACTAACCCTAACCCTAACCGTAACCCTAACCATATCCCTTACCCAGCCCTAACCTAACCCTACCCCTAACCCTAACCCTAACCCTAACCCTAACCTTAACCCTAACTTGTTCCTAACAGGAACAAGTTTCCAAGGAAAGAACATAAATGAAAAGCACTGCTTTGTAAACTGAATCACATGTGTGTCACTCGCTCAAGTAGGAATACAGGAAAACCGAAAAGTGTTATCTCGCACTGTACGGCACAGAAACAAGTTTCCATCGAAAGAACAGAAAGGCCAAGCACAACTTTGTAAACTAAATCACATACGTGTCGCCCGTTCAATTATTACAACAGGAAAACTGAAAAGTGATATATCACACTGTACAGCACAGAAACAAGTTTCCAATCGAAGAACAGAAATCCAAAGCACTACTTTGTAAACTAAATCACATGTATGTCCCTCGCTCAATTAGGAATACAGGGAAACCGAAAAGTGTTATCTCGCACTGTATGGCACAGAAACAATTTTCCAAAGAAAGAACAGAAACGCAAAGCACAACTTTGTAAATTAAATGACATACGTGTCGCCTGTTCAATTATTATAACAGGAAAACTTAAAAGTGATATAACACACTGTACAGCACAGGAACAAGTTTCCATCGAAAGAACAGAAACGCAAAGCACAACTTTGTAAACTAAATCACATACGTGTCACCCGTTCAATTATTACAACAGGAAAACTGAAAAGAGATATATCACACTGTACAGCACAGAAACAAGTTTCCAACCGAAGAACAGAAATCCAAAGCACTACTTTGTAAACTAAATCACATGTATGTCGCTCGCTCAATTAGGAATACAGGGAAACCGAAAAGTGTTATCTCGCACTGTATGGCACAGAAACAAATTTTTAAAGAAAGAACAGAAACGCAAAGGACAACTTTGTAAATAAAATGACATACGTGTCGCCTGTTTAATTATTATAACAGGAAAACTGAAAAGTGATATAACGCACTGTACAGCTCAGGAACAAGTTTCCATCGAAAGAACAGAAACGCAAAGTACAACTTTGTAAACTAATTCACATACGTGTCGCCTGTTCAATTATTATAACAGGAAAACTGAAAAGAGATATATCACATTGTACAGCACAGGAACAAGTTTCAAATGAAAGAACAAATAATAAAATCACTAATTTGTAAACTAAATCACATGTGCGTCGCTCGCTCCATTAGGAATACAGGAAAACTGAAAAGTGATATATCTCACTGTACAGCGCAAGAACAAGTTTCCAACGAAAGAACAGAAAAGCAAAGCACAACTTTGTAAACTAATTCACATATGTGTGGCCTGTTCAATTATTATAACAGGAAAACTGAAAAGTGATATAACCCTAACCCTAACAGAAGCCCCTAACCCTAACCCTAACCCTAACCCTAACCCTAACCCCTAACCCTAACCCTAACCCTAACCGTAACCCTAACCATATCCCTTACCCAGCCCTAACCTAACCCTACCCCTAACCCTAACCCTAACCCTAACCCTAACCCTAACCCTAACCCTAACCTTAACCCTAACTTGTTCCTAACAGGAACAAGTTTCCAAGGAAAGAACATAAATGAAAAGCACTGCTTTGTAAACTGAATCAAATGTGTGTCACTCGCTCTATTAGGAATACAGGAAAACCGAAAAGTATTATCTCGCACTATACGGCACAGAAACAAGTTTCCATCGAAAGAACAGAAACGCAAAGCACAACTTTGTAAACTAAATCACATACGTGTCGCCTGTTCAATTATTACAACAGGAAAACTGAAAAGTGATATATCACACTGTACAGCACAGAAACAAGTTTCGAACCGAAGAACAGAAATCCAAAGCACTACTTTGTAAACTAAATCACATGTATGTCGCTCGCTCAATTAGGAATACAGGGAAACCGAAAAGTGTTATCTCGCACTGTATGGCACAGAAACAAATTTCCAAAGAAAGAACAGAAACGCAAAGCACAACTTTGTAAAATAAATGACATACGTGTCGCCTGTTCAATTATTATAACGGGAAAACTTTAAAGTGATATAACGCACTGTACAGCACAGGAACAAGTTTCCATCGAAAGAACAGAAACGCAAAGCACAACTTTGTAAACTAATTCACATACGTGTCGCCTGTTCAATTATTATAACAGGAAAACTGAAAAGTGATATAACGCACTGTACAGCACAGGAACAAGTTTCCATTGAAAGAACAGAAAGGCAAAGCACAACTTTGTAAACTAATAAACATACGTGTTGCCTGTTCAATTATTATAACAGGAAAACTGAAAAGTGATATAACGCACTGTACAGCACAGGAACAGGTTTCCATCGAAAGAACAGAAACGCAAAGCACAACTTTTTAAACTAATTCACATACGTGTCGCCTGTTCCATTATTACAACAGGAAAACTGAAAAGTGATATAACGCACTGTACAGCACAGAAACAAGTTTCCATCGAAAGAACAGAAACGCAAAGCACAACTTTGTAAACTAATTCACATACGTGTCGCCTGTTCAATTATTATAACAGGAAAACTGAAAAGTGATATAACGCACTGTACAGCACAGAAACAAATTTCCATCGAAAGAACAGAAACGCAAAGCACAACTTTTTAAACTAATTCACATACGTTTCGCCTGTTCAATTATTATAACAGGAAAACTGAAAAGTGATATATGACATTGTACAGCACAGGAACAAGTTTCAAATGAAACAACAAAAAAGAAAATGATTAATTTGTAAACTAAATCACATGTGCGTCGCTCGCTCCATTAGGAATACAGGAAAACTGAAAAGTGATATATCTCACTGTACAGCACAAGAACAAGTTTCCAAAGAAAGACCAGAAAAGCAAAGCACTACTTTTAAACGGAATCACCTGTGTGTTGCTCTCTCAATTAGGAATACAGGAAAACTGAAAAGTGTTATCTCGCACTGTACGGCACAGAAACAAGATTCCATTGAAAGAATAGATACACAAAGCAAAACTTTGTAAACTAATTCACATATGTGTCGCCTGTTCAATTATTATAACAGGAAAACTGAAAAGTGATATAACACTAACCCTAACCCTAACCCTAACCCTAACCCTAAGCCCCTAAACCTAACCCTAACCTTAACCCCTAACCCAGCCCTAACACCTAACCCTAACCCTAACCCTAACCCTAACCCCTAACCCTAACCCTAACCCTAACCCTAACCCTAACCCCTAACCCTAACCCTAACCCTAACCCTAACCCCTAACCATAACCCTAACCCTAACCCTAACCCTAACTTGTTCCTAACAGGAACAAGTAGCCAAGGAAAGAACAGAAATCCAAAGCACTACTTTGTAAACTGAATCACATGTGTGTCACTCGCTCAATTAGGAATACAGGAAAACCGAAAAGTGTTATCTCGCACTGTATGGCACAGAAACAAATTTCCAAAGAAATAACAGAAAGGCAAAGCACAACTTTGTAAATTAAGTGACATACGTGTCGCCTGTTCAATTATTATAACAGGAAAACTGAAAAGTGATATAACGCACTGTAAAAACAGGAACAAGTTTCCATCGAAAGAACAGAAACGCAAAGCACAACTTTGTAAACTACTTCACATACGTGTCCTCTGTTCAATTATTATAACAGGAAAACTGAAAAGTGATATAACGCACTGTACAGCACAGGAACAAGTTTCCATCGAAAGAACAGAAACGCAAAGCACAACTTTGTAAACTAATAAACATACCTGTCGCCTGTACAATTATTATAACAGGAAAACTGAAAAGTGATATAACGCACTGTACAGCACAGGAACAAGTTTCCATCGAAAGAACAGAAACGCAAAGCACAACTTTTTAAACTAATTCACATACGTGTCGCCTGTTCCATTATTATAACAGGAAAACTGAAAAGTGATATAATGCACTGTACAGCACAGAAACAAGTTTCCATCGAAAGAACAGAAACGCAAAGCACAACTTTGTAAACTAATTCACATACGTGTCGCCTGTTCAATTATTATAACAGGAAAACTGAAAAGTGATATAACGCACTGTACAGCACAGAAACAAGTTTCCATCGAAAGAACAGAAACGCAAAGCACAACTTTGTAAACTAATTCACATACGTGTCGCCTGTTCAATTATTATAACAGGAAAACTGAAAAGTGATATATGACATTGTACAGCACAGGAACAAGTTTCAAATGAAAGAACAAAAAAGAAAATCATTAATTTGTAAACTAAATCACATGTGCGTCGCTCGCTCCATTAGGAATACAGGAAAACTGAAAAGTGATATATCTCACTGTACAGCACAAGAACAAGTTTCCAAAGAAAGAACAAAAAAGCAAAGCACTACTTTTAAACGGAATCACCTGTGTGTTGCTCTCTCAATTAGGAATACAGGAAAACTGAAAAGTGTTATCTCGCACTGTACGGCACAGAAACAAGATTCCATTGAAAGAATAGATACACAAAGCAAAACTTTGTAAACTAATTCACATATGTGTCGCCTGTTCAATTATTATAACAGGAAAACTGAAAAGTGATATAACACTAACCCTAACCCTAATCCTTACCCTAACCCTAAGCCCCTAACCCTAACCCTAACCTTAACCCCTAACCCTAACCCTAACACCTAACCCTAACCCTAACCCTAACCCTAACCCCTAACCCTAACCCTAACCCTAACCCTAACCGTAACACTAACCATATCCCTTACCCAGCCCTAACCTAACCCTACCCCTAACCCTAACCCTAACCCTAACCCTAACCCTAACCCTTACCTTAACCCTAACTTGTTCCTAACAGGAACAAGTTTCCAAGGAAAGAACATAAATGAAAAGCACTGCTTTGTAAACTGAATCACATGTGTGTCACTTGCTCAATTAGGAATACAGGAAAACCGAAAAGTGTTATCTCGCACTATATGGCACAGAAACAAGTTTCCATCGAAAGAACAGAAACGCAAAGCACAACTTTGTAAACTAAATCACATACGTGTCACCCGTTCAATTATTACAACAGGAAAACTGAAAAGAGATATATCACACTGTACAGCACAGAAACAAGTTTCCAACCGAAGAACAGAAATCCAAAGCACTACTTTGTAAACTAAATCACATGTATGTCGCTCGCTCAATTAGGAATACAGGGAAACCGAAAAGTGTTATCTCGCACTGTATGGCACAGAAACAAATTTTTAAAGAAAGAACAGAAACGCAAAGGACAACTTTGTAAATAAAATGACATACGTGTCGCCTGTTTAATTATTATAACAGGAAAACTGAAAAGTGATATAACGCACTGTACAGCTCAGGAACAAGTTTCCATCGAAAGAACAGAAACGCAAAGTACAACTTTGTAAACTAATTCACATACGTGTCGCCTGTTCAATTATTATAACAGGAAAACTGAAAAGAGATATATCACATTGTACAGCACAGGAACAAGTTTCAAATGAAAGAACAAATAATAAAATCACTAATTTGTAAACTAAATCACATGTGCGTCGCTTGCTCCATTAGGAATACAGGAAAACTGAAAAGTGATATATCTCACTGTACAGCGCAAGAACAAGTTTCCAACGAAAGAACAGAAAAGCAAAGCACAACTTTGTAAACTAATTCACATATGTGTGGCCTGTTCAATTATTATAACAGGAAAACTGAAAAGTGATATAACCCTAACCCTAACAGAAGCCCCTAACCCTAACCCTAACCCTAACCCTAACCCTAACCCCTAACCCTAACCCTAACCCTAACCGTAACCCTAACCATATCCCTTACCCAGCCCTAACCTAACCCTACCCCTAACCCTAACCCTAACCCTAACCCTAACCCTAACCCTAACCTTAACCCTAACTTGTTCCTAACAGGAACAAGTTTCCAAGGAAAGAACATAAATGAAAAGCACTGCTTTGTAAACTGAATCAAATGTGTGTCACTCGCTCTATTAGGAATACAGGAAAACCGAAAAGTATTATCTCGCACTATACGGCACAGAAACAAGGTTCCATCGAAAGAACAGAAACGCAAAGCACAACTTTGTAAACTAAATCACATACGTGTCGCCTGTTCAATTATTACAACAGGAAAACTGAAAAGTGATATATCACACTGTACAGCACAGAAACAAGTTTCGAACCGAAGAACAGAAATCCAAAGCACTACTTTGTAAACTAAATCACATGTGTGTCGCTCGCTCAATTAGGAATACAGGGAAACCGAAAAGTGTTATCTCGCACTGTATGGCACAGAAACAAATTTCCAAAGAAAGAACAGAAACGCAAAGCACAACTTTGTAAAATAAATGACATACGTGTCGCCTGTTCAATTATTATAACGGGAAAACTTTAAAGTGATATAACGCACTGTACAGCACAGGAACAAGTTTCCATCGAAAGAACAGAAACGCAAAGCACAACTTTGTAAACTAATTCACATACGTGTCGCCTGTTCAATTATTATAACAGGAAAACTGAAAAGTGATATAACGCACTGTACAGCACAGGAACAAGTTTCCATTGAAAGAACAGAAAGGCAAAGCACAACTTTGTAAACTAATAAACATACGTGTTGCCTGTTCAATTATTATAACAGGAAAACTGAAAAGTGATATAACGCACTGTACAGCACAGGAACAGGTTTCTTTCCATCGAAAGAACAGAAACGCAAAGCACAACTTTTTAAACTAATTCACATACGTGTCGCCTGTTCCATTATTACAACAGGAAAACTGAAAAGTGATATAACGCACTGTCCAGCACAGAAACAAGTTTCCATCGAAAGAACAGAAACGCAAAGCACAACTTTGTAAACTAATTCACATACGTGTCGCCTGTTCAATTATTATAACAGGAAAACTGAAAAGTGATATAACGCACTGTACAGCACAGAAACAAATTTCCATCGAAAGAACAGAAACGCAAAGCACAACTTTTTAAACTAATTCACATACGTTTCGCCTGTTCAATTATTATAACAGGAAAACTGAAAAGTGATATATGACATTGTACAGCACAGGAACAAGTTTCAAATGAAACAACAAAAAAGAAAATGATTAATTTGTAAACTAAATCACATGTGCGTCGCTCGCTCCATTAGGAATACAGGAAAACTGAAAAGTGATATATCTCACTGTACAGCACAAGAACAAGTTTCCAAAGAAAGAACAGAAAAGCAAAGCACTACTTTTAAACGGAATCACCTGTGTGTTGCTCTCTCAATTAGGAATACAGGAAAACTGAAAAGTGTTATCTCGCACTGTACGGCACAGAAACAAGATTCCATTGAAAGAATAGATACACAAAGCAAAACTTTGTAAACTAATTCACATATGTGTCGCCTGTTCAATTATTATAACAGGAAAACTGAAAAGTGATATAACACTAACCCTAACCCTAACCCTAACCCTAAGCCCCTAAACCTAACCCTAACCTTAACCCCTAACCCAGCCCTAACACCTAACCCTAACCCTAACCCTAACCCTAACCCCTAACCCTAACCCTAACCCTAACCCTAACCCTAACCCTAACCCCTAACCCTAACCCTAACCCTAACCCTAACCCCTAACCCTAACCCTAACCCTAACCCTAACCCTAACCCCTAACCCTAACCCTAACCCTAACCCTAACCCTAACCCTAACCCCTAACCCTAACCCTAACCCTAACCCTAACCCCTAACCCTAACCCTAACCCTAACCCTAACCCTAACTTGTTCCTAACAGGAACAAGTAGCCAAGGAAAGAACAGAAATCCAAAGCACTACTTTGTAAACTGAATCACATGTGTGTCACTCGCTCAATTAGGAATACAGGAAAACCGAAAAGTGTTATCTCGCACTGTATGGCACAGAAACAAATTTCCAAAGAAATAACAGAAAGGCAAAGCACAACTTTGTAAATTAAGTGACATACGTGTCGCCTGTTCAATTATTATAACAGGAAAACTGAAAAGTGATATAACGCACTGTAAAAACAGGAACAAGTTTCCATCGAAAGAACAGAAACGCAAAGCACAACTTTGTAAACTACTTCACATACGTGTCCTCTGTTCAATTATTATAACAGGAAAACTGAAAAGTGATATAACGCACTGTACAGCACAGGAACAAGTTTCCATCGAAAGAACAGAAACGCAAAGCACAACTTTGTAAACTAATAAACATACCTGTCGCCTGTTCAATTATTATAACAGGAAAACTGAAAAGTGATATAACGCACTGTACAGCACAGGAACAAGTTTCCATCGAAAGAACAGAAACGCAAAGCACAACTTTTTAAACTAATTCACATACGTGTCGCCTGTTCCATTATTATAACAGGAAAACTGAAAAGTGATATAATGCACTGTACAGCACAGAAACAAGTTTCCATCGAAAGAACAGAAACGCAAAGCACAACTTTGTAAACTAATTCACATACGTGTCGCCTGTTCAATTATTATAACAGGAAAACTGAAAAGTGATATAACACACTGTACAGCACAGAAACAAGTTTCCATCGAAAGAACAGAAACGCAAAGCACAACTTTGTAAACTAATTCACATACGTGTCGCCTGTTCAATTATTATAACAGGAAAACTGAAAAGTGATATATGACATTGTACAGCACAGGAACAAGTTTCAAATGAAAGAACAAAAAAGAAAATCATTAATTTGTAAACTAAATCACATGTGCGTCGCTCGCTCCATTAGGAATACAGGAAAACTGAAAAGTGATATATCTCACTGTACAGCACAAGAACAAGTTTCCAAAGAAAGAACAAAAAAGCAAAGCACTACTTTTAAACGGAATCACCTGTGTGTTGCTCTCTCAATTAGGAATACAGGAAAACTGAAAAGTGTTATCTCGCACTGTACGGCACAGAAACAAGATTCCATTGAAAGAATAGATACACAAAGCAAAACTTTGTAAACTAATTCACATATGTGTCGCCTGTTCAATTATTATAACAGGAAAACTGAAAAGTGATATAACACTAACCCTAACCCTAATCCTTACCCTAACCCTAAGCCCCTAACCCTAACCCTAACCTTAACCCCTAACCCTAACCCTAACACCTAACCCTAACCCTAACCCTAACCCTAACCCCTAACCCTAACCCTAACCCTAACCCTAACCGTAACACTAACCATATCCCTTACCCAGCCCTAACCTAACCCTACCCCTAACCCTAACCCTAACCCTAACCCTAACCCTAACCCTTACCTTAACCCTAACTTGTTCCTAACAGGAACAAGTTTCCAAGGAAAGAACATAAATGAAAAGCACTGCTTTGTAAACTGAATCACATGTGTGTCACTTGCTCAATTAGGAATACAGGAAAACCGAAAAGTGTTATCTCGCACTATATGGCACAGAAACAAGTTTCCATCGAAAGAACAGAAACGCAAAGCACAACTTTGTAAACTAAATCACATACGTGTCGCCCGTTCAATTATTACAACAGGAAAACTGAAAAGTGATATATCACACTGTACAGCACAGAAACAAGTTTCCAACCGAAGAACAGAAATCCAAAGCACTACTTTGTAAACTAAATCACATGTATGTCGCTCGCTCAATTAGGAATACAGGGAAAACGAAAAGTGTTATCTCACACTGTATGGCACAGAAAAAAATTTCCAAAGAAAGAACAGAAACGCAAAGCACAACTTTGTAAAATAAATGACATACGTGTCGCCTGTTCAATTATTATAACAGGAAAACTTAAAAGTGATATAACGCACTGTACAGCACAGGAACAAGTTTCCATCGAAAGAACAGAAACGCAAAGCACAACTTTGTAAACTACTTCACATACGTGTCGTCTGTTCAATTATTATAACAGGAAAACTGAAAAGTGATATAACGCACTGTACAGCACAGGAACAAGTTTCCATCGAAAGAACAGAAACGCAAAGCACAACTTTGTAAACTAATAAACATACCTGTCGCCTGTTCTATTATTATAACAGGAAAACTGAAAAGTGATATAACGCACTGTACAGCACAGGAACAAGTTTCCATCGAAAGAACAGAAACGCAAAGCACAACTTTTTAAACTAATTCACATACGTGTCGCCTGTTCAATTATTATAACAGGAAAACTGAAAAGTGATATAACGCACTGTACAGCACATAAACAAGTTTCCATCGAAAGAACAGAAACGCAAAGCACAACTTTGTAAACTAATTCACATACGTGTCGCCTGTTCAATTATTATAACAGGAAAACTGAAAAGTGATATAACGCACTGTACAGCACAGAAACAAGTTTCCATCGAAAGAAGAGAAACGCAAAGCACAACTTTGTAAACTAATTCACATACGTGTCGCCTGTTCAATTATTATAACAGGAAAACTGAAAAGTGATATATGACATTGTACAGCACAGGAAAAAGTTTCAAATGAAAGAACAAAAAAGAAAATCATTAATTTGTAAACTAAATCACATGTGCGTCGCTCGCTCCATTAGGAATACAGGAAAACTGAAAAGTGATATATCTCACTGTACAGCGCAAGAACAAGTTTCCAACGAAAGAACAGAAAAGCAAAGAACAACTTTATAAACTAATTCACGTATGTGTGGCCTGTTCAATTATTATAACAGGAAAACTGAAAAGTGATATAACCCTAACCCTAACAGAAGCCCCTAACCCTAACCCTAACCCTAACCCTAACCCTAACCCTAACCCCTAACCCTAACCCTAACCCTAACCGAAACCCTAACCATATCCCTTACCCAGCCCTAACCTAACCCTACCCCTAACCCTAACCCTAACCCTAACCCTAACCCTAACCCTAACCTTAACCCTAACTTGTTCCTAACTGGAACAAGTTTCCAAGGAAAGAACATAAATGAAAAGCACTGCTTTGTAAACTGAATCACATGTGTGTCACTCGCTCAATTAGGAATACAGGAAAACCGAAAAGTGTTATCTCGCACTATACGGCACAGAAACAAGTTTCCATCGAAAGAACAGAAACGCAAAGCACAACTTTGTAAACTAAATCACATACGTGTTGCCCGTTCAATTATTACAACAGGAAAACTGAAAAGTGATATATCACACTGTACAGCACAGAAACAAGTTTCCAACCGAAGAACAAAAATCCAAAGCACTACTTTGTAAACTAAATCACATGTATGTCGCTCGCTCAATTAGGAATACAGGGAAACCGAAAAGTGTTATCTCACACTGTATGGCACAGAAACAAATTTCCAAAGAAAGAACAGAAACGCAAAGCACAACTTTGTAAACTAATTCACATACGTGTCGCCCGTTCAATTATTACAACAGGAAAACTGAAAAGTGATATATCTCACTGTACAGCACAAGAACAAGTTTCCAAAGAAAGAACAAAAAAGCAAAGCACTACTTTTAAACGGAATCACCTGTGTGTTGCTCTCTCAATTAGGAATACAGGAAAACTGAAAAGTGTTATCTCGCACTGTACGGCACAGAAACAAGATTCCATTGAAAGAATAGATACACAAAGCAAAACTTTGTAAACTAATTCACATATGTGTCGCCTGTTCAATTAATATAACAGGAAAACTGAAAAGTGATATAACACTAACCCTAACCCTAATCCTTACCCTAACCCTAAGCCCCTAACCCTAACCCTAACCTTAACCCCTAACCCTAACCCTAACACCTAACCCTAACCCTAACCCTAACCCTAACCCCTAACCCTAACCCTAACCCTAACCCCTAACCCTAACCCTAACCCCTAACCCTAACCCTAACGCTAACCGTAACCCTAACCATATCCCTTACCCAGCCCTAACCTAACCCTACCCCTAACCCTAACCCTAACCCTAACCCTAACCCTAACCCTAACCTTAACCCTAACTTGTTCCTAACAGGAACAAGTTTCCAAGGAAAGAACATAAATGAAAAGCACTGCTTTGTAAACTGAATCACATGTGTGTCACTCGCTCAATTAGGAATACAGGAAAACCGAAAAGTGTTATCTCGCACTATACGGCACAGAAACAAGTTTCCATCGAAAGAACAGAAAGGCCAAGCACAACTTTGTAAACTAAATCACATACGTGTCGCCCGTTCAATTATTACAACAGGAAAACTGAAAAGTGATATATCACACTGTACAGCACAGAAACAAGTTTCCAACCGAAGAACAGAAATCCAAAGCACTACTTTGTAAACTAAATCACATGTATGTCGCTCGCTCAATTAGGAATACAGGGAAACCGAAAAGTGTTATCTCGCACTGTATGGCACAGAAACAAATTTCCAAAGAAAGAACAGAAACGCAAAGCACAACTTTGTAAAATAAATGACATACGTGTCGCCTGTTCAATTATTATAACAGGAAAACTGAAAAGTGATATAACGCACTGTACAGCACAGAAACAAGTTTCCATCGAAAGAACAGAAACGCAAAGCACAACTTTGTAAACTAATTCACATGCGTGTCGCCTGTTCAATTATTATAACAGGAAAACTGAAAAGTGATATATGACATTGTACAGCACAGGAACAAGTTTCAAATGAAAGAACAAAAAAGAAAATCATTAATTTGTAAACTAAATCACATGTGCGTCGCTCGCTCCATTAGGAATACAGGAAAACTGAAAAGTGATATATCTCACTGTACAGCACAAGAACAAGTTTCCAAAGAAAGAACAGAAAAGCAAAGCACTACTTTTAAACGGAATCACCTGTGTGTTGCTCTCTCAATTAGGAATACAGGAAAACTGAAAAGTGTTATCTCGCACTGTACGGCACAGAAACAAGATTCCATTGAAAGAATAGATACACAAAGCAAAACTTTGTAAACTAATTCACATATGTGT
Source organism: Meriones unguiculatus (assembly GCF_030254825.1). Lineage (NCBI taxonomy): Eukaryota > Metazoa > Chordata > Mammalia > Rodentia > Muridae > Meriones > Meriones unguiculatus. Next base: position 4,851,966 of record NC_083365.1, on the reverse strand, counting down.
CGCCTGTTCAATTATTATAACAGGAAAACTGAAAAGTGATATAACACTAACCCTAACCCTAACCCTAACCCTAAGCCCCTAACCCTAACCCTAACCTTAACCCCTAACCCTAACCCTAACACCTAACCCTAACCCTAACCCTAACCCCTAACCCTAACCCTAACCCTAACCCTAACCCCTAACCCTAACCCTAACCCTAACCTCTAACCCTAACCCTAACCCTAACCCTAACCCCTAACCCTAACCCTAACGCTAACCGTAACCCTAACCATATCCCTTACCCAGCCCTAACCTAACCCTAACCCTAACCCTAACCCTAAACCTAACTTGTTCCTAACAGGAACAAGTTTCCAAGGAAAGAACGTAAATGAAAAGCTCGACTTTGTAAACTGAATCACATGTGTGTCACTCGCTCAATTAGGAATACAGGAAAACCGAAAAGTGATATATCACACTGTACAGCACAGAAACAAGTTTTCATCGCAAGAACAGAAAAGCAAAGCAAAACTTTGTAAACTAAATCACATACGTGTCACCCGTTCAATTATTACAACAGGAAAACTGAAAAGTGATATATCACACTGTACAGCACAGAAACAAGTTTCCAACCGAAGAACAGAAATCCAAAGCACTACTTTGTAAACTAAATCACATGTATGTCGCTCGCTCAATTAGGAATACAGGGAAACCGAAAAGTGTTATCTCGCACTGTATGGCACAGAAACAAATTTCCAAAGAAAGAACAGAAACGCAAAGGACAACTTTGTAAATAAAATGACATACGTGTCGCCTGTTTAATTATTATAACAGGAAAACTGAAAAGTGATATAACGCACTGTACAGCACAGGAACAAGTTTCCATCGAAAGAACAGAAACGCAAAGTACAACTTTGTAAACTAATTCACATACGTGTCGCCTGTTCAATTATTATAACAGCAAAACTGAAAAGTGATATATCACATTGTACAGCACAGGAACAAGTTTCAAATGAAAGAACAAATAATAAAATCACTAATTTGTAAACTAAATCACATGTGCGTCGCTCGCTCCATTAGGAATACAGGAAAACTGAAAAGTGATATATCTCACTGTACAGCGCAAGAACAAGTTTCCAACGAAAGAACAGAAAAGCAAAGCACAACTTTGTAAACTAATTCACATATGTGTGGCCTGTTCAATTATTATAACAGGAAAACTGAGAAGTGATATAACCCTAACCCTAACAGAAGCCCCTAACCCTATCCCTAACCCTAACCCTAACCCCTAACCCTAACCCTAACCCTAACCATAACCCTAACCATATCCCTTACCCAGCCCTAACCTAACCCTACCCCTACCCCTAACCCTAACCCTAACCCTGACCCTAACCTTAACCCTAACCCTAACCTTAACCCTAACTTGTTCCTAACAGGAACAAGTTTCCAAGGAAAGAACATAAATGAAAAGCACTGCTTTGTAAACTGAATCACATGTGTGTCACTCGCTCAATTAGGAATACAGGAAAACCGAAAAGTGTTATCTCGCACTATACGGCACAGAAACAAGTTTCCATCGAAAGAACAGAAAGGCCAAGCACAACTTTGTAAACTAAATCACATACGTGTCGCCCGTTCAATTATTACAACAGGAAAACTGAAAAGTGATATATCACACTGTACAGCACAGAAACAAGTTTCCAACCGAAGAACAGAAATCCAAAGCACTACTTTGTAAACTAAATCACATGTATGTCGCTCGCTCAATTAGGAATACAGGGAAACCGAAAAGTGTTATCTCGCACTGTATGGCACAGAAACAAATTTCCAAAGAAAGAACAGAAACGCAAAGCACAACTTTGTAAAATAAATGACATACGTGTCGCCTGTTCAATTATTATAACAGGAAAACTGAAAAGTGATATAACGCACTGTACAGCACAGAAACAAGTTTCCATCGAAAGAACAGAAACGCAAAGCACAACTTTGTAAACTAATTCACATGCGTGTCGCCTGTTCAATTATTATAACAGGAAAAGTGAAAAGTGATATATGACATTGTACAGCACAGGAACAAGTTTCAAATGAAAGAACAAAAACGAAAATCATTAATTTGTAAACTAAATCACATGTGCGTCGCTCGCTCCATTAGGAATACAGGAAAACTGAAAAGTGATATATCTCACTGTACAGCACAAGAACAAGTTTCCAAAGAAAGAACAGAAAAGCAAAGCACTACTTTTAAACGGAATCACCTGTGTGTTGCTCTCTCAATTAGGAATACAGGAAAACTGAAAAGTGTTATCTCGCACTGTACGGCACAGAAACAGAATTCCATTGAAAGAATAGATACACAAAGCAAAACTTTGTAAACTACTTCACATATGTGTCGCCTGTTCAATTATTATAACAGGAAAACTGAAAAGTGATATAACACTAACCCTAACCCTAACCCTAACCTTAGCCCCTAACCCTAACCCTAACCTTAACCCCTAACCCTAACCCTAACACCTAACCCTAACCCTAACCCTAACCCCTAACCCTAACCCTAACCCTAACCCTAACCCTAACCCTAACCCTAACACCTAACCCTAACCCTAACCCTAACCCTAACCCTAACCCCTAACCCTAACCCTAACCCTAACCCTAACCCTAACACCTAACCCTAACCCTAACCCTAACCCTAACCCTAACACCTAACCCTAACCCTAACCCTAACCCTAACCCCTAACCCTAACCCTAACCCTAACCCTAACCCTAACCCCTAACCCTAACCCTAACCCTAACCCTAACCGCTAACCCTAACCCTAACCCTAACCCTAACCCCTAACCCTAACCCTAACGCTAACCGTAACCCTAACCATATCCCTTACCCAGCCCTAACCTAACCCTAACCCTAACCCTAACCCTAACCCCTAACTTTAACCCTAAACCTAACCCTAACCCTAACCCTAACCCTAACCCTAAACCTAACTTGTTCCTAACAGGAACAAGTTTCCAAGGAAAGAACGTAAATGAAATGCTCGACTTTGTAAACTGAATCACATGTGTGTCACTCGCTCAATTAGGAATACAGGAAAACCGAAAAGTGATATATCACACTGTACAGCACAGAAACAAGTATTCATCGAAAGAACAGAAACGCAAAGCACAACTTTGTAAACTAAATCACATACGTGTCGCCCGTTCAATTATTACAACAGGAAAACTGAAAAGTGATATATCACACTGTACAGCACAGAAACAGGTTTCCAACCGAAGAACAGAAATCCAAAGCAGTACTTTGTAAACTAAATCACATGTATGTCGCTCGCTCAATTAGGAATACAGGGAAACCGAAAAGTGTTATCTCGCACTGTATGGCACAGAAACAAATTTCCAAAGAAAGAACAGAAACGCAAAGCACATCTTTGTAAATAAAATGACATACGTGTCGCCTGTTTAATTATTATAACAGGAAAACTGAAAAGTGATATAACGCACTGTACAGCACAGGAACAAGTTTCCATCGAAAGAACAGAAACGCAAAGTACAACTTTGTAAACTAATTCACATTCGTGTCGCCTGTTCAATTATTATAACAGGAAAACTGAAAAGTGATATATCACATTGTACAGCACAGGAACAAGTTTCAAATGAAAGAACAAATAATAAAATCACTAATTTGTAAACTAAATCACATGTGCGTCGCTCGCTCCATTAGGAATACAGGAAAACTGAAAAGTGATATATCTCACTGTACAGCGCAAGAACAAGTTTCCAACGAAAGAACAAAAAAGCAAAGCACAACTTTGTAAACTAATTCACATATGTGTGGCCTGTTCAATTATTATAACAGGAAAACTGAAAAGTGATATAACCCTAACCCTAACCGAAACCCCTAACCCTAACCCTAACCCTAACCCTAACCCTAACCCCTAACACTAACCCTAACCCTAACCGTAACCCTAACCATATCCCTTACCCAGCCCTAACCTAACCCTACCCCTAACCCTAACCCTAACCCTAACCCTAACCCTAACCTTAACCCTAACTTGTTCCTAACAGGAACAAGTTTCCAAGGAAAGAACATAAATGAAAAGCACTGCTTTGTAAACTGAATCACATGTGTGTCACTCGCTCAAGTAGGAATACAGGAAAACCGAAAAGTGTTATCTCGCACTGTACGGCACAGAAACAAGTTTCCATCGAAAGAACAGAAAGGCCAAGCACAACTTTGTAAACTAAATCACATACGTGTCGCCCGTTCAATTATTACAACAGGAAAACTGAAAAGTGATATATCACACTGTACAGCACAGAAACAAGTTTCCAATCGAAGAACAGAAATCCAAAGCACTACTTTGTAAACTAAATCACATGTATGTCGCTCGCTCAATTAGGAATACAGGGAAACCGAAAAGTGTTATCTTGCACTGTATGGCACAGAAACAAATTTCCAAAGAAAGAACAGAAACGCAAAGCACAAGTTTGTAAAATAAATGACATACGTGTCGCCTGTTCAATTATTATAACAGGAAAACTGAAAAGTGATATAACGCACTGTACAGCACAGAAACAAGTTTCCATCGAAAGAACAGAAACGCAAAGCACAACTTTTTAAACTAATTCACATACGTTTCGCCTGTTCAATTATTATAACAGGAAAACTGAAAAGTGATATATGACATTGTACAGCACAGGAACAAGTTTCAAATGAAAGAACAAAAAAGAAAATGATTAATTTGTAAACTAAATCACATGTGCGTCGCTCGCTCCATTAGGAATACAGGAAAACTGAAAAGTGATATATCTCATTGTACAGCACAAGAACAAGTTTCCAAAGAAAGAACAGAAAAGCAAAGCACTACTTTTAAACGGAATCACCTGTGTGTTGCTCTCTCAATTAGGAATACAGGAAAACTGAAAAGTGTTATCTCGCACTGTACGGCACAGAAACAAGATTCCATTGAAAGAATAGATACACAAAGCAAAACTTTGTAAACTAATTCACATATGTGTCGCCTGTTCAATTATTATAACAGGAAAACTGAAAAGTGATATAACACTAACCCTAACAGAAGCCCCTAACCCTAACCCTAACCCTAACCCTAACCCTAACCCTAACCCTAACCCCTAACCCTAACCCTAACCCTAACCGTAACCCTAACCATATCCCTTACCCAGTCCTAACCTAACCCTACCCCTAACCCTAACCCTAACCCTAACCCTAACCCTAACCTTAACCCTAACTTGTTCCTAACAGGAACAAGTTTCCAAGGAAAGAACATAAATGAAAAGCACTGCTTTGTAAAATGAATCACATGTGTGTCACTCGCTCAATTAGGTATACAGGACAACCGAAAAGTGTTATCTCGTACTATATGGCACAGAAACAAGTTTCCATCGAAAGAACAGAAACGCAAAGCACAACTTTGTAAACTAAATCACATACGTGTCGCCCGTTCAATTATTACAACAGGAAAACTGAAAAGTGATATATCACACTGTACAGCACAGAAACAAGTTTCGAACCGAAGAACAGAAATCCAAAGCACTACTTTGTAAACTAAATCACATGTATGTCGCTCGCTCAATTAGGAAAACAGGGAAACCGAAAAGTGTTATCTCGCACTGTATGGCACAGAAACAAATTTCCAAAGAAAGAACAGAAACGCAAAGCAAAACTTTGTAAAATAAATGACATACGTGTCGCCTGTTCAATTATTATAACAGGAAAACTTAAAAGTGATATAACGCACTGTACAGCACAGGAACAAGTTTCCATCGAAAGAACAGAAACGCAAAGCACAACTTTGTAAACTAATAAACATACGTGTCGCCTGTTCAATTATTATAACAGGAAAACTGAAAAGTGATATAACGCACTGTACAGCACAGGAACAGGTTTCCATCGAAAGAACAGAAACGCAAAGCACAACTTTTTAAACTAATTCACATACGTGTCGCCTGTTCCATTATTACAACAGGAAAACTGAAAAGGGATATAACGCACTGTACAGCACAGAAACAAGTTTCCATTGAAAGAACAGAAACGCAAAGCACAACTTTGTAAACTAATTCACATACGTGTCGCCTGTTCAATTATTATAACAGGAAAACTGAAAAGTGATATAACGCACTGTACAGCAGAGAAACAAGTTTCCATCGAAATAACAGAAACGCAAAGCACAACGTTGTAAACTAATTCACATACGTGTCGCCTGTTCAATTATTATAACAGGAAAACTGAAAAGTGATATAACGCACTGTACAGCCCAGAAACAAGTTTCCATCGAAAGAACAGAAACGCAAAGCACAGCTTTGTAAACTAATTCACATACGTGTCGCCTGTTCAATTATTATAACAGGAAAACTGAAAAGTGATATATGACATTGTACAGCACAGGAACAAGTTTCAAATGAAAGAACAAAAAAGAAAATCATTAATTTGTAAACTAAATCACATGTGCGTCGCTCGCTCCATTAGGAATACAGGAAAACTGAAAAGTGATATATCTCACTGTACAGCACAAGAATAAGTTTCCAAAGAACGAACAGAAAAGCAAAGCACTACTTTTAAACGGAATCACCTGTGTGTTGCTCTCTCAATTAGGAATACAGGAAAACTGAAAAGTGTTATCTCGCACTGTACGGCACAGAAACAAGATTCCATTGAAAGAATAGATACACAAAGCAAAACTTTGTAAACTAATTCACATATGTGTCGCCTGTTCAATTATTATAACAGGAAAACTGAAAAGTGATATAACACTAACCCTAACCCTAACCCTAACCCTAACCCTAAGCCCCTAACCCTAACCCTAACCTTAACCCCTAACCCAGCCCTAACACCTAACCCTAACCCTAACCCTAACCCTAACCCCTAACCCTAACCCTAACCCTAACCCTAACCCCTAACCCTAACCCTAACCCTAACCCTAACCCTAACCCCTAACCCTAACCCTAACCCTAACCCTAACCCCTAACCCTAACCCTAACGCTAACCGTAACCCTAACCATATCCCTTACCCAGCCCTAACCTAACCCTAACCCTAACCCTAACCCTAAACCTAACTTGTTCCTAACAGGAACAAGTTTCCAAGGAAAGAACGTAAATGAAAAGCTCGACTTTATAAACTGAATCACAAGTGTGTCACTCGCTCAATTAGGAATACAGGAAAACCGAAAAGTGATATATCACACTGTACAGCACAGAAACAAGTTTTCATCGAAAGAACAGAAAAGCAAAGCACAACTTTGTAAACTAAATCACATACGTGTCACCCGTTCAAATATTACAACAGGAAAACTGAAAAGTGATATATCACACTGTACAGCACAGAAACAAGTTTCCAACCGAAGAACAGAAATCCAAAGCACTACTTTGTAAACTAAATCACATGTATGTCGCTCGCTCAATTAGGAATACAGGGAAACCGAAAAGTGTTATCTCGCACTGTATGGCACAGAAACAAATTTCCAAAGAAAGAACAGAAACGAAAAGGACAACTTTGTAAATAAAATGACATACGTGTCGCCTGTTTAATTATTATAACAGGAAAACTGAAAAGTGATATAACGCACTGTACAGCACAGGAACAAGTTTCCATCGAAAGAACAGAAACGCAAAGTACAACTTTGTAAACGAATTCACATACGTGTCGCCTGTTCAATTATTATAACAGCAAAACTGAAAAGTGATATATCACATTGTACAGCACAGGAACAAGTTTCAAATGAAAGAACAAATAATAAAATCACTAATTTGTAAACTAAATCACATGTGCGTCGCTCGCTCCATTAGGAATACAGGAAAACTGAAAAGTGATATATCTCACTGTACAGAGCAAGAACAAGTTTCCAACGAAAGAACAGAAAAGCAAAGCACAACTTTGTAAACTAATTCACATATGTGTGGCCTGTTCAATTATTATAACAGGAAAACTGAAAAGTGATATAACCCTAACCCTAACAGAAGCCCCTAACCCTAACCCTAACCCTAACCCTAACCCTAACCCTAACCCCTAACCCTAACCCTAACCCTAACCGTAACACTAACCATATCCCTTACCCTGCCCTAACCTAACCCTACCCCTAACCCTAACCCTAACCCTAACCCTAACCCTAACCCTAACATTAACCCTAACTTGTTCCAAACAGGAACAAGTTTCCAAGGAAAGAACATAAATGAAAAGCACTGCTTTGTAAACTGAATCACATGTGTGTCACTCGCTCAATTAGGAATACAGGAAAACCGAAAAGTGTTATCTCGCACTATACGGCACAGAAACAAGTTTCCATCGAAAGAACAGAAACGCAAAGCACAACTTTGTAAACTAAATCACATATGTGTCGCCCGTTCAATTATTACAACAGGAAAACTGAAAAGTGATATATCACACTGTACAGCACAGAAACAAGTTTCCAACCGAAGAACAGAAATCCAAAGCACTACTTTGTAAACTAAATCACATGTGTGTCGCTCGCTCAATTAGGAATACAGGGAAACCGAAAAGTGTTATCTCACACTGTATGGCACAGAAAGAAATTTCCAAAGAAAGAACAGAAACGCAAAGCACAACTTTGTAAACTAATTCACATACGTGTCGCCTGTTCTATTATTATAACAGGAAAACTGAAAAGTGATATAACGCACTGTACAGCACAGGAACAAGTTTCCATCGAAAGAACAGAAACGCAAAGCACAACTTTGTAAACTAATAAACATACCTGTCGCCTGTTCAATTATTATAACAGGAAAACTGAAAAGTGATATAACGCACTGTACAGCACAGGAACAAGTTTCCATCGAAAGAACAGAAAGGCAAAGCACAACTTTTTAAACTAATTCACATACGTGTCGCCTGTTCCATTATTATAACAGGAAAACTGAAAAGTGATATAACGCACTGTACAGCACAGAAACAAGTTTCCATCGAAAGAACAGAAACGCAAAGCACAACTTTGTAAACTAATTCACATACGTGTCGCCTGTTCAATTATTATAACAGGAAAACTGAAAAGTGATATAACGCACTGTACAGCACAGAAACAAGTTTCCATCGAAAGAACAGAAACGCAATGCACAACTTTGTAAACTAATTCACATACGTGTTGCCTGTTCAATTATTATAACAGGAAAACTGAAAAGTGATATATGACATTGTACAGCACAGGAACAAGTTTCAAATGAAAGAACAAAAAAGAAAATCATTAATTTGTAAACTAAATCACATGTGCGTCGCTCGCTCCATTAGGAATACAGGAAAACTGAAAAGTGATATATCTCACTGTACAGCGCAAGAACAAGTTTCCAATGAAAGAACAGAAAAGCAAAGCACAACTTTGTAAACTAATTCACATATGTGTGGCCTGTTCAATTATTATAACAGGAAAACTGAAAAGTGATATAACCCTAACCCTAACAGAAGCCCCTAACCCTAACCCTAACCCTAACCCTAACCCTAACCCTAACCCCTAACCCTAACCCTAACCCTAACCGAAACCCTAACCATATCCCTTACCCAGCCCTAACCTACCCCTACCCCTACCCCTAACCCTAACCCTAACCCTAACCTTAACCCTAACTTGTTCCTAACAGGAACAAGTTTCCAAGGAAAGAACATAAATGAAAAGCACTGCTTTGTAAACTGAATCACATGTGTGTCACTCGCTCAATTAGGAATACAGGAAAACCGAAAAGTGTTATCTCGCACTATACGGCACAGAAACAAGTTTCCATCGAAAGAACAGAAACGCAAAGCACAACTTTGTAAACTAAATCACATACGTGTTGCCCGTTCAATTATTACAACAGGAAAACTGAAAAGTGATATATCACACTGTACAGCACAGAAACAAGTTTCCAACCGAAGAACAGAAATCCAAAGCACTACTTTGTAAACTAAATCACATGTATGTCGCTCGCTCAATTAGGAATACAGGGAAACCGAAAAGTGTTATCTCACACTGTATGGCACAGAAACAAATTTCCAAAGAAAGAACAGAAACGCAAAGCACAACTTTGTAAACTAATTCACATACGTGTCGCCTGTTCAATTATTATAACAGGAAAACTGAAAAGTGATATAACGCACTGTACAGCACAGGAACAAGTTTCCGTCGAAAGAACAGAAACGCAAAGCACAATTTTGTAAACTAATAAACATACCTGTCGCCTGTTCAATTATTATAACAGGAAAACTGAAAAGTGATATAACGCACTGTACAGCACAGGAACAAGTTTCCATCGAAAGAACAGAAACGCAAAGCACAACTTTTTAAACTAATTCACATACGTGTCGCCTGTTCCATTATTATAACAGGAAAACTGAAAAGTGATATAACGCACTGTACAGCACAGGAACAAGTTTCCATCGAAAGAACAGAAACGCAAAGTACAACTTTGTAAAAGAATTCACATACGTGTCGCCTGTTCAATTATTATAACAGCAAAACTGAAAAGTGATATATCACATTGTACAGCACAGGAACAAGTTTCAAATGAAAGAACAAATAATAAAATCACTAATTTGTAAACTAAATCACATGTGCGTCGCTCGCTCCATTAGGAATACAGGAAAACTGAAAAGTGATATATCTCACTGTACAGCGCAAGAACAAGTTTCCAACGAAAGAACAGAAAAGCAAAGCACAACTTTGTAAACTAATTCACATATGTGTGGCCTGTTCAATTATTATAACAGGAAAACTGAGAAGTGATATAACCCTAACCCTAAAAGAAGCCCCTAACCCTAACCCTAACCCTAACCCTAACCCTAACCCTAACCCCTAACCCTAACCCTAACCCTAACCATAACCCTAACCATATCCCTTACCCAGCCCTAACCTAACCCTACCCCTACCCCTAACCCTAACCCTAACCCTAACCCTAACCCTAACCTTAACCCTAACCCTAACCTTAACCCTAACTTGTTCATAACAGGAACAAGTTTTCAAGGAAAGAACATAAATGAAAAGCATTGCTTTGTAAACTGAATCACATGTGTGTCACTCGCTCAATTAGGAATACAGGAAAACCGAAAAGTGTTATCTCGCACTATACGGCACAGAAACAAGTTTCCATCGAAAGAACAGAAAGGCCAAGCACAACTTTGTAAACTAAATCACATACGTGTCGCCCGTTCAATTATTACAACAGGAAAACTGAAAAGTGATATATCACACTGTACAGCACAGAAACAAGTTTCCAACCGAAGAACAGAAATCCAAAGCACTACTTTGTAAACTAAATCACATGTATGTCGCTCGCTCAATTAGGAATACAGGGAAACCGAAAAGTGTTATCTCGCACTGTATGGCACAGAAACAAATTTCCAAAGAAAGAACAGAAACGCAAAGCACAACTTTGTAAAATAAATGACATACGTGTCGCCTGTTCAATTATTATAACAGGAAAACTGAAAAGTGATATAACGCACTGTACAGCACAGAAACAAGTTTCCATCGAAAGAACAGAAACGCAAAGCACAACTTTGTAAACTAATTCACATGCGTGTCGCCTGTTCAATTATTATAACAGGAAAACTGAAAAGTGATATATGACATTGTACAGCACAGGAACAAGTTTCAAATGAAAGAACAAAAAAGAAAATCATTAATTTGTAAACTAAATCACATGTGCGTCGCTCGCTCCATTAGGAATACAGGAAAACTGAAAAGTGATATATCTCACTGTACAGCACAAGAACAAGTTTCCAAAGAAAGAACAGAAAAGCAAAGCACTACTTTTAAACGGAATCACCTGTGTGTTGCTCTCTCAATTAGGAATACAGGAAAACTGAAAAGTGTTATCTCGCACTGTACGGCACAGAAACAAGATTCCATTGAAAGAATAGATACACAAAGCAAAACTTTGTAAACTAATTCACATATGTGTTGCCTGTTCAATTATTATAACAGGAAAACTGAAAAGTGATATAACACTAACCCTAACCCTAACCCTAACCCTAAGCCCCTAACCCTAACCCTAACCTTAACCCCTAACCCTAACCCTAACACCTAACCCTAACCCTAACCCTAACCCCTAACCCTAACCCTAACCCTAACCCTAACCCTAACCCTAACCTCTAACCCTAACCCTAACCCTAACCCTAACCCCTAACCCTAACCCTAACGCTAACCGTAACCCTAACCATATCCCTTACCCAGCCCTAACCAAACCCTAACCCTAACCCTAACCCTAAACCTAACTTGTTCCTAACAGGAACAAGTTTCCAAGGAAAGAACGTAAATGAAAAGCTCGACTTTGTAAACTGAATCACATGTGTGTCACTCGCTCAATTAGGAATACAGGAAAACCGAAAAGTGATATATCACACTGTACAGCACAGAAACAAGTTTTCATCGAAAGAACAGAAAAGCAAAGCAAAACTTTGTAAACTAAATCACATACGTGTCACCCGTTCAATTATTACAACAGGAAAACTGAAAAGTGATATATCACACTGTACAGCACAGAAACAAGTTTCCAACCGAAGAACAGAAATCCAAAGCACTACTTTGTAAACTAAATCACATGTATGTCGCTCGCTCAATTAGGAATACAGGGAAACCGAAAAGTGTTATCTCGCACTGTATGGCACAGAAACAAATTTCCAAAGAAAGAACAGAAACGCAAAGGACAACTTTGTAAATAAAATGACATACGTGTCGCCTGTTTAATTATTATAACAGGAAAACTGAAAAGTGATATAACGCACTGTACAGCACAGGAACAAGTTTCCAACGAAAGAACAGAAACGCAAAGTACAACTTTGTAAACTAATTCACATACGTGTCGCCTGTTCAATTATTATAACAGGAAAACTGAAAAGTGATATATCACATTGTACAGCACAGGAACAAGTTTCAAATGAAAGAACAAATAATAAAATCACTAATTTGTAAACTAAATCACATGTGCGTCGCTCGCTCCATTAGGAATACAGGAAAACTGAAAAGTGATATATCTCACTGTACAGCGCAAGAACAAGTTTCCAACGAAAGAACAGAAAAGCAAAGCACAACTTTGTAAACTAATTCACATACGTGTGGCCTGTTCAATTATTATAACAGGAAAACTGAGAAGTGATATAACCCTAACCCTAACAGAAGCCCCTAACCCTAACCCTAACCTTAACCCTACCCCTAACCCTAACCCCTAACCCTAACCCTAACCCTAACCCTAACCCTAACCCTAACCCCTAACCCTAACCCTAACCCTAACCCTAACCCTAACCCTAACCCCTAACCCTAACCCTAACGCTAACCGTAACCCTAACCATATCCCTTACCCAGCCCTAACCTAACCCTAACCCTAACCCTAACCCTAAATATAACTTGTTCCTAACAGGAACAAGTTTCCAAGGAAAAAACGTAAATGAAAACCATGACTTTGTAAACTGAATCACATGTGTGTCACTCGCTCAATTAGGAATATAGGAAAACCGAAAAGTGATATATCACACTGTACAGCACAGGAACAAGTTTCCAGCGAAAGAACAGAAACGCAAAGCACAACGTTGTAAACTAATTCACATACGTGTCGCCTGTTCAATTATTATAACAGGAAAACTGAAAAGTGATATAACACACTGTACAGCACAGAAACAAGTTTCCATCGAAAGAACAGAAACGCAAAGCACAACTTTGTAAACTAATTCACATACGTGTCGCCTGTTCAATTATTATAACAGGAAAACTGAAAAGTGATATAACGCACTGTACAGCACAGAAACAAGTTTCCATCGAAAGAACAGAAACGCAAAGCACAACTTTGTAAACTAATTCACATACGTGTCGCCTGTTCAATTATTATAACAGGAAAACTGAAAAGTGATATATGACATTGTACAGCACAGGAACAAGTTTCCAAAGAAAGAACAGAAAAGCAAAGCACTACTTTTAAACGGAATCACCTGTGTGTTGCTCTCTCAATTAGGAATACAGGAAAACTGAAAAGTGTTATCTCGCACTGTACGGCACAGAAACAAGATTCCATTGAAAGAATAGATACACAAAGCAAAAGTTTGTAAACTAATTCACATATGTGTCGCCTGTTCAATTATTATAACAGGAAAACTGAAAACTGATATAACACTAACCCTAACCCTAACCCTAACCCTAACCCTAACCCTAAGCCCCTAACCCTAACCCTAACCTTAACCCCTAACCCTAACCCTAACACCTAACCCTAACTCTATCCCTAACCCTAACCCTAACCCCTAACCCTAACCCTAACCCTAACCCTAACCCTAATCCCTAACCCTAACCCTAACCCTAACCCCTAACCCTAATCCTGACCCTAACCCTAACCCCTAACCCTAACCGTAACGCTAACCGTAACCCTAACCATATCCCTTACCCAGCCCTAACCTAACCCTAACCCTAACCCTAACCCTAAACCTAACTTGTTCCTAACAGGAACAAGTTTCCAAGGAAAGAACGTAAATGAAAAGCTCGACTTTGTAAACTGAATCACATGTGTGTCACTCGCTCAATTAGGAATACAGGAAAACCGAAAAGTGATATATCACACTGTACAGCACAGAAACAAGTTTTCATCGAAAGAACAGAAAAGCAAAGCAAAACTTTGTAAACTAAATCACATACGTGTCACCCGTTCAATTATTACAACAGGAAAACTGAAAAGTGATATATCACACTGTACAGCACAGAAACAAGTTTCCAACCGAAGAACAGAAATCCAAAGCACTACTTTGTAAACTAAATCACATGTATGTCGCTCGCTCAATTAGGAATACAGGGAAACCGAAAAGTGTTATCTCACACTGTATGGCACAGAAACAAATTTCCAAAGAAAGAACAGAAACGCAAAGCACAACTTTGTAAAATAAATGACATACGTGTCGCCTGTTCAATTATTATAACAGGAAAACTTAAAAGTGATATAACGCACTGTACAGCACAGGAACAAGTTTCCATCGAAAGAACAGAAACGCAAAGCACAACTTTGTAAACTACTTCACATACGTGTCGTCTGTTCAATTATTATAACAGGAAAACTGAAAAGTGATATAACGCACTGTACAGCACAGGAACAAGTTTCCATCGAAAGAACAGAAACGCAAAGCACAACTTTGTAAACTAATAAACATACCTGTCGCCTGTTCAATTATTATAACAGGAAAACTGAAAAGTGATATAACGCACTGTACAGCACAGGAACAAGTTTCCATCGAAAGAACAGAAACGCAAAGCACAACTTTTTAAACTAATTCACATACGTGTCGCCTGTTCAATTATTATAACAGGAAAACTGAAAAGTGATATAACGCACTGTACAGCACAGAAACAAGTTTCCATCGAAAGAACAGAAACGCAAAGCACAACTTTGTAAACTAATTCACATACGTGTCGCCTGTTCAATTATTATAACAGGAAAACTGAAAAGTGATATATGACATTGTACAGCACAGGAAAAAGTTTCAAATGAAAGAACAAAAAAGAAAATCATTAATTTGTAAACTAAATCACATGTGCGTCGCTCGCTCCATTAGGAATACAGGAAAACTGAAAAGTGATATATCTCACTGTACAGCGCAAGAACAAGTTTCCAACGAAAGAACAGAAAAGCAAAGCACAACTTTGTAAACTAATTCACGTATGTGTGGCCTGTTCAATTATTATAACAGGAAAACTGAAAAGTGATATAACCCTAACCCTAACAGAAGCCCCTAACCCTAACCCTAACCTTAACCCCTAACCCTAACCCTAACACCTAACCCTAACCCTAACCCTAACCCTAACCCCTAACCCTAACCCTAACCCTAACCCCTAACCCTAACCCTAACCCTAACCGTAACCCCTAACCCTAACCCTAACCCTAACCCCTAACCCTAACCCTAACGCTAACCGTAACCCTAACCATATCCCTTACCCAGCCCTAACCTAACCCTAACCCTAACCCTAAACCTAACTTGTTCCTAACAGGAACAAGTTTCCAAGGAACGAACGTAAATGAAAAGCTCGACTTTGTAAACTGAATCACATGTGTGTCACTCGCTCAATTAGGAATACAGGAAAACCGAAAAGTGATATATCACACTGTACAGCACAGAAACAAGTTTTCATCGAAAGAACAGAAAAGCAAAGCACAACTTTGTAAACTAAATCACATACGTGTCGCCCGTTCAATTATTACAACAGGAAAACTGAAAAGTGATATATCACACTGTACAGCACAGAAACAAGTTTCCAACCGAAGAACAGAAATCCAAAGCACTACTTTGTAAACTAAATCACATGTATGTCGCTCGCTCAATTAGGAATACAGGGAAACCGAAAAGTGTTATCTCGCACTGTATGGCACAGAAACAAATTTCCAAAGAAAGAACAGAAACGCAAAGCACAACTTTGTAAAATAAATGACATACGTGTCGCCTGTTCAATTATTATAACAGGAAAACTGAAAAGTGATATAACGCACTGTACAGCACAGAAACAAGTTTCCATCGAAAGAACAGAAACGCAAAGCACAACTTTGTAAACTAATTCACATGCGTGTCGCCTGTTCAATTATTATAACAGGAAAACTGAAAAGTGATATATGACATTGTACAGCACAGGAACAAGTTTCAAATGAAAGAACAAAAAAGAAAATCATTAATTTGTAAACTAAATCACATGTGCGTCGCTCGCTCCATTAGGAATACAGGAAAACTGAAAAGTGATATATCTCACTGTACAGCACAAGAACAAGTTTCCAAAGAAAGAACAGAAAAGCAAAGCACTACTTTTAAACGGAATCACCTGTGTGTTGCTCTCTCAATTAGGAATACAGGAAAACTGAAAAGTGTTATCTCGCACTGTACGGCACAGAAACAAGATTCCATTGAAAGAATAGATACACAAAGCAAAACTTTGTAAACTAATTCACATATGTGTCGCCTGTTCAATTATTATAACAGGAAAACTGAAAAGTGATATAACACTAACCCTAACCCTAACCCTAACCCTAACCCTGAGCCCCTAACCCTAACCCTAACCTTAACCCCTAACCCTAACCCTAACACCTAACCCTAACCCTAACCCTAACCCCTAACCCTAACCCTAACCCTAACCCTAACCCTAACCCTAACCCTAACCCTAACCTCTAACCCTAACCCTAACCCTAACGCTAACCCCTAACCCTAACCCTAACGCTAACCGTAACCCTAACCATATCCCTTACCCAGCCCTAACCAAACCCTAACCCTAACCCTAACCCTAAACCTAACTTGTTCCTAACAGGAACAAGTTTCCAAGGAAAGAACGTAAATGAAAAGCTCGACTTTGTAAACTGAATCACATGTGTGTCACTCGCTCAATTAGGAATACAGGAAAACCGAAAAGTGATATATCACACTGTACAGCACAGAAACAAGTTTTCATCGAAAGAACAGAAAAGCAAAGCAAAACTTTGTAAACTAAATCACATACGTGTCACCCGTTCAATTATTACAACAGGAAAACTGAAAAGTGATATATCACACTGTACAGCGCAAGAACAAGTTTCCAACGAAAGAACAGAAAAGCAAAGCACAACTTTGTAAACTAATTCACATACGTGTGGCCTGTTCAATTATTATAACAGGAAAACTGAGAAGTGATATAACCCTAACCCTAACAGAAGCCCCTAACCCTAACCCTAACCTTAACCCTACCCCTAACCCTAACCCCTAACCCTAACCCTAACCCTAACCCTAACCCTAACCCTAACCCCTAACCCTAACCCTAACCCTAACCCTAACCCTAACCCTAACCCCTAACCCTAACCCTAACGCTAACCGTAACCCTAACCATATCCCTTACCCAGCCCTAACCTAACCCTAACCCTAACCCTAACCCTAAATATAACTTGTTCCTAACAGGAACAAGTTTCCAAGGAAAAAACGTAAATGAAAACCATGACTTTGTAAACTGAATCACATGTGTGTCACTCGCTCAATTAGGAATATAGGAAAACCGAAAAGTGATATATCACACTGTACAGCACAGGAACAAGTTTCCAGCGAAAGAACAGAAACGCAAAGCACAACGTTGTAAACTAATTCACATACGTGTCGCCTGTTCAATTATTATAACAGGAAAACTGAAAAGTGATATAACACACTGTACAGCACAGAAACAAGTTTCCATCGAAAGAACAGAAACGCAAAGCACAACTTTGTAAACTAATTCACATACGTGTCGCCTGTTCAATTATTATAACAGGAAAACTGAAAAGTGATATAACGCACTGTACAGCACAGAAACAAGTTTCCATCGAAAGAACAGAAACGCAAAGCACAACTTTGTAAACTAATTCACATACGTGTCGCCTGTTCAATTATTATAACAGGAAAACTGAAAAGTGATATATGACATTGTACAGCACAGGAACAAGTTTCCAAAGAAAGAACAGAAAAGCAAAGCACTACTTTTAAACGGAATCACCTGTGTGTTGCTCTCTCAATTAGGAATACAGGAAAACTGAAAAGTGTTATCTCGCACTGTACGGCACAGAAACAAGATTCCATTGAAAGAATAGATACACAAAGCAAAAGTTTGTAAACTAATTCACATATGTGTCGCCTGTTCAATTATTATAACAGGAAAACTGAAAACTGATATAACACTAACCCTAACCCTAACCCTAACCCTAACCCTAACCCTAAGCCCCTAACCCTAACCCTAACCTTAACCCCTAACCCTAACCCTAACACCTAACCCTAACTCTATCCCTAACCCTAACCCTAACCCCTAACCCTAACCCTAACCCTAACCCTAACCCTAATCCCTAACCCTAACCCTAACCCTAACCCCTAACCCTAATCCTGACCCTAACCCTAACCCCTAACCCTAACCGTAACGCTAACCGTAACCCTAACCATATCCCTTACCCAGCCCTAACCTAACCCTAACCCTAACCCTAACCCTAAACCTAACTTGTTCCTAACAGGAACAAGTTTCCAAGGAAAGAACGTAAATGAAAAGCTCGACTTTGTAAACTGAATCACATGTGTGTCACTCGCTCAATTAGGAATACAGGAAAACCGAAAAGTGATATATCACACTGTACAGCACAGAAACAAGTTTTCATCGAAAGAACAGAAAAGCAAAGCAAAACTTTGTAAACTAAATCACATACGTGTCACCCGTTCAATTATTACAACAGGAAAACTGAAAAGTGATATATCACACTGTACAGCACAGAAACAAGTTTCCAACCGAAGAACAGAAATCCAAAGCACTACTTTGTAAACTAAATCACATGTATGTCGCTCGCTCAATTAGGAATACAGGGAAACCGAAAAGTGTTATCTCACACTGTATGGCACAGAAACAAATTTCCAAAGAAAGAACAGAAACGCAAAGCACAACTTTGTAAAATAAATGACATACGTGTCGCCTGTTCAATTATTATAACAGGAAAACTTAAAAGTGATATAACGCACTGTACAGCACAGGAACAAGTTTCCATCGAAAGAACAGAAACGCAAAGCACAACTTTGTAAACTACTTCACATACGTGTCGTCTGTTCAATTATTATAACAGGAAAACTGAAAAGTGATATAACGCACTGTACAGCACAGGAACAAGTTTCCATCGAAAGAACAGAAACGCAAAGCACAACTTTGTAAACTAATAAACATACCTGTCGCCTGTTCAATTATTATAACAGGAAAACTGAAAAGTGATATAACGCACTGTACAGCACAGGAACAAGTTTCCATCGAAAGAACAGAAACGCAAAGCACAACTTTTTAAACTAATTCACATACGTGTCGCCTGTTCAATTATTATAACAGGAAAACTGAAAAGTGATATAACGCACTGTACAGCACAGAAACAAGTTTCCATCGAAAGAACAGAAACGCAAAGCACAACTTTGTAAACTAATTCACATACGTGTCGCCTGTTCAATTATTATAACAGGAAAACTGAAAAGTGATATATGACATTGTACAGCACAGGAAAAAGTTTCAAATGAAAGAACAAAAAAGAAAATCATTAATTTGTAAACTAAATCACATGTGCGTCGCTCGCTCCATTAGGAATACAGGAAAACTGAAAAGTGATATATCTCACTGTACAGCGCAAGAACAAGTTTCCAACGAAAGAACAGAAAAGCAAAGCACAACTTTGTAAACTAATTCACGTATGTGTGGCCTGTTCAATTATTATAACAGGAAAACTGAAAAGTGATATAACCCTAACCCTAACAGAAGCCCCTAACCCTAACCCTAACCTTAACCCCTAACCCTAACCCTAACACCTAACCCTAACCCTAACCCTAACCCTAACCCCTAACCCTAACCCTAACCCTAACCCCTAACCCTAACCCTAACCCTAACCGTAACCCCTAACCCTAACCCTAACCCTAACCCCTAACCCTAACCCTAACGCTAACCGTAACCCTAACCATATCCCTTACCCAGCCCTAACCTAACCCTAACCCTAACCCTAAACCTAACTTGTTCCTAACAGGAACAAGTTTCCAAGGAACGAACGTAAATGAAAAGCTCGACTTTGTAAACTGAATCACATGTGTGTCACTCGCTCAATTAGGAATACAGGAAAACCGAAAAGTGATATATCACACTGTACAGCACAGAAACAAGTTTTCATCGAAAGAACAGAAAAGCAAAGCACAACTTTGTAAACTAAATCACATACGTGTCGCCCGTTCAATTATTACAACAGGAAAACTGAAAAGTGATATATCACACTGTACAGCACAGAAACAAGTTTCCAACCGAAGAACAGAAATCCAAAGCACTACTTTGTAAACTAAATCACATGTATGTCGCTCGCTCAATTAGGAATACAGGGAAACCGAAAAGTGTTATCTCGCACTGTATGGCACAGAAACAAATTTCCAAAGAAAGAACAGAAACGCAAAGCACAACTTTGTAAAATAAATGACATACGTGTCGCCTGTTCAATTATTATAACAGGAAAACTGAAAAGTGATATAACGCACTGTACAGCACAGAAACAAGTTTCCATCGAAAGAACAGAAACGCAAAGCACAACTTTGTAAACTAATTCACATGCGTGTCGCCTGTTCAATTATTATAACAGGAAAACTGAAAAGTGATATATGACATTGTACAGCACAGGAACAAGTTTCAAATGAAAGAACAAAAAAGAAAATCATTAATTTGTAAACTAAATCACATGTGCGTCGCTCGCTCCATTAGGAATACAGGAAAACTGAAAAGTGATATATCTCACTGTACAGCACAAGAACAAGTTTCCAAAGAAAGAACAGAAAAGCAAAGCACTACTTTTAAACGGAATCACCTGTGTGTTGCTCTCTCAATTAGGAATACAGGAAAACTGAAAAGTGTTATCTCGCACTGTACGGCACAGAAACAAGATTCCATTGAAAGAATAGATACACAAAGCAAAACTTTGTAAACTAATTCACATATGTGTCGCCTGTTCAATTATTATAACAGGAAAACTGAAAAGTGATATAACACTAACCCTAACCCTAACCCTAACCCTAACCCTGAGCCCCTAACCCTAACCCTAACCTTAACCCCTAACCCTAACCCTAACACCTAACCCTAACCCTAACCCTAACCCCTAACCCTAACCCTAACCCTAACCCTAACCCTAACCCTAACCCTAACCCTAACCTCTAACCCTAACCCTAACCCTAACGCTAACCCCTAACCCTAACCCTAACGCTAACCGTAACCCTAACCATATCCCTTACCCAGCCCTAACCAAACCCTAACCCTAACCCTAACCCTAAACCTAACTTGTTCCTAACAGGAACAAGTTTCCAAGGAAAGAACGTAAATGAAAAGCTCGACTTTGTAAACTGAATCACATGTGTGTCACTCGCTCAATTAGGAATACAGGAAAACCGAAAAGTGATATATCACACTGTACAGCACAGAAACAAGTTTTCATCGAAAGAACAGAAAAGCAAAGCAAAACTTTGTAAACTAAATCACATACGTGTCACCCGTTCAATTATTACAACAGGAAAACTGAAAAGTGATATATCACACTGTACAGCACAGAAACAAGTTTCCAACCGAAGAACAGAAATCCAAAGCACTACTTTGTAAACTAAATCACATGTATGTCGCTCGCTCAATTAGGAATACAGGGAAACCGAAAAGTGTTATCTCGCACTGTATGGCACAGAAACAAATTTCCAAAGAAAGAACAGAAACGCAAAGGACAACTTTGTAAATAAAATGACATACGTGTCGCCTGTTTAATTATTATAACAGGAAAACTGAAAAGTGATATAACGCACTGTACAGCACAGGAACAAGTTTCCAACGAAAGAACAGAAACGCAAAGTACAACTTTGTAAACTAATTCACATACGTGTCGCCTGTTCAATTATTATAACAGGAAAACTGAAAAGTGATATATCACATTGTACAGCACAGGAACAAGTTTCAAATGAAAGAACAAATAATAAAATCACTAATTTGTAAACTAAATCACATGTGTGTCGCTCGCTCCATTAGGAATACAGGAAAACTGAAAAGTGATATATCTCACTGTACAGCGCAAGAACAAGTTTCCAACGAAAGAACAGAAAAGCAAAGCACAACTTTGTAAACTAATTCACGTATGTGTGGCCTGTTCAATTATTATAACAGGAAAACTGAAAAGTGATATAACCCTAACCCTAACAGAAGCCCCTAACCCTAACCCTAACCTTAACCCCTAACCCTAACCCTAACACCTAACCCTAACCCTAACCCTAACCCTAACCCCTAACCCTAACCCTAACCCTAACCCTAACCCCTAACCCTAACCCTAACCCTAACCCCTAACCCTAACCCTAACGCTAACCGTAACCCTAACCATATCCCTTACCCAGCCCTAACCTAACCCTAACCCTAACCCTAAACCTAACTTGTTCCTAACAGGAACAAGTTTCCAAGGAACGAACGTAAATGAAAAGCTCGACTTTGTAAACTGAATCACATGTGTGTCACTCGCTCAATTAGGAATACAGGAAAACCGAAAAGTGATATATCACACTGTACAGCACAGAAACAAGTTTTCATCGAAAGAACAGAAAAGCAAAGCACAACTTTGTAAACTAAATCACATACGTGTCGCCCGTTCAATTATTACAACAGGAAAACTGAAAAGTGATATATCACACTGTACAGCACAGAAACAAGTTTCCAACCGAAGAACAGAAATCCAAAGCACTACTTTGTAAACTAAATCACATGTATGTCGCTCGCTCAATTAGGAATACAGGGAAACCGAAAAGTGTTATCTCGCACTGTATGGCACAGAAACAAATTTCCAAAGAAAGAACAGAAACGCAAAGCACAACTTTGTAAAATAAATGACATACGTGTCGCCTGTTCAATTATTATAACAGGAAAACTGAAAAGTGATATAACGCACTGTACAGCACAGAAACAAGTTTCCATCGAAAGAACAGAAACGCAAAGCACAACTTTGTAAACTAATTCACATGCGTGTCGCCTGTTCAATTATTATAACAGGAAAACTGAAAAGTGATATATGACATTGTACAGCACAGGAACAAGTTTCAAATGAAAGAACAAAAAAGAAAATCATTAATTTGTAAACTAAATCACATGTGCGTCGCTCGCTCCATTAGGAATACAGGAAAACTGAAAAGTGATATATCTCACTGTACAGCACAAGAACAAGTTTCCAACGAAAGAACAGAAAAGCAAAGCACTACTTTTAAACGGAATCACCTGTGTGTCGCTCGCTCAATTAGGAATACAGGAAAACTGAAAAGTGTTATCTCGCACTGTACGGCACAGAAACAAGATTCCATTGAAAGAATAGATACACAAAGCAAAACTTTGTAAACTAATTCACATATGTGTCGCCTGTTCAATTATTATAACAGGAAAACTGAAAAGTGATATAACACTAACCCTAACCCTAACCCTAACCCTAACCCTGAGCCCCTAACCCTAACCCTAACCTTAACCCCTAACCCTAACCCTAACACCTAACCCTAACCCTAACCCTAACCCCTAACCCTAACCCTAACCCTAACCCTAACCCTAACCCTAACCCTAACCTCTAACCCTAACCCTAACCCTAACGCTAACACCTAACCCTAACCCTAACGCTAACCGTAACCCTAACCATATCCCTTACCCAGCCCTAACCAAACCCTAACCCTAACCCTAACCCTAAACCTAACTTGTTCCTAACAGGAACAAGTTTCCAAGGAAAGAACGTAAATGAAAAGCTCGACTTTGTAAACTGAATCACATGTGTGTCACTCGCTCAATTAGGAATACAGGAAAACCGAAAAGTGATATATCACACTGTACAGCACAGAAACAAGTTTTCATCGAAAGAACAGAAAAGCAAAGCAAAACTTTGTAAACTAAATCACATACGTGTCACCCGTTCAATTATTACAACAGGAAAACTGAAAAGTGATATATCACACTGTACAGCACAGAAACAAGTTTCCAACCGAAGAACAGAAATCCAAAGCACTACTTTGTAAACTAAATCACATGTATGTCGCTCGCTCAATTAGGAATACAGGGAAACCGAAAAGTGTTATCTCGCACTGTATGGCACAGAAACAAATTTCCAAAGAAAGAACAGAAACGCAAAGGACAACTTTGTAAATAAAATGACATACGTGTCGCCTGTTTAATTATTATAACAGGAAAACTGAAAAGTGATATAACGCACTGTACAGCACAGGAACAAGTTTCCAACGAAAGAACAGAAACGCAAAGTACAACTTTGTAAACTAATTCACATACGTGTCGCCTGTTCAATTATTATAACAGGAAAACTGAAAAGTGATATATCACATTGTACAGCACAGGAACAAGTTTCAAATGAAAGAACAAATAATAAAATCACTAATTTGTAAACTAAATCACATGTGTGTCGCTCGCTCCATTAGGAATACAGGAAAACTGAAAAGTGATATATCTCACTGTACAGCGCAAGAACAAGTTTCCAACGAAAGAACAGAAAAGCAAAGCACAACTTTGTAAACTAATTCACGTACGTGTGGCCTGTTCAATTATTATAACAGGAAAACTGAAAATTGATATAACCCTAACCCTAACAGAAGCCCCTAACCCTAACCCTAACCTTAACCCCTAACCCTAACCCTAACACCTAACCCTAACCCTAACCCTAACCCTAACCCCTAACCCTAACCCTAACCCTAACCCTAACCCCTAACCCTAACCCTAACCCTAACCCCTAACCCTAACCCTAACGGTAACCGTAACCCTAACCATATCCCTTACCCAGCCCTAACCTAACCCTAACCCTAACCCTAAACCTAACTTGTTCCTAACAGGAACAAGTTTCCAAGGAAAGAACGTAAATGAAAAGCTCGACTTTGTAAACTGAATCACATGTGTGTCACTCGCTCAATTAGGAATACAGGAAAACCGAAAAGTGATATATCACACTGTACAGCACAGAAACAAGTTTTCATCGAAAGAACAGAAAAGCAAAGCACAACTTTGTAAACTAAATCACATACGTGTCACCCGTTCAATTATTACAACAGGAAAACTGAAAAGTGATATATCACACTGTACAGCACAGAAACAAGTTTCCAACCGAAGAACAGAAATCCAAAGCACTACTTTGTAAACTAAATCACATGTATGTCGCTCGCTCAATTAGGAATACAGGGAAACCGAAAAGTGTTATCTCGCACTGTATGGCACAGAAACAAATTTCCAAAGAAAGAACAGAAACGCAAAGGACAACTTTGTAAATAAAATGACATACGTGTCGCCTGTTTAATTATTATAACAGGAAAACTGAAAAGTGATATAACGCACTGTACAGCACAGGAACAAGTTTCCATCGAAAGAACAGAAACGCAAAGTACAACTTTGTAAACGAATTCACATACGTGTCGCCTGTTCAATTATTATAACAGCAAAACTGAAAAGTGATATATCACATTGTACAGCACAGGAACAAGTTTCAAATGAAAGAACAAATAATAAAATCACTAATTTGTAAACTATATCACATGTGCGTCGCTCGCTCCATTAGGAATACAGGAAAACTGAAAAGTGATATATCTCACTGTACAGCGCAAGAACAAGTTTCCAACGAAAGAACAGAAAAGCAAAGCACAACTTTGTAAACTAATTCACATATGTGTGGCCTGTTCAATTATTATAACAGGAAAACTGAGAAGTGATATAACCCTAACCCTAACAGAAGCCCCTAACCCTAACCCTAACCCTAACCCTAACCCTAACCCCTAACCCTAACCCTAACCCTAACCATAACCCTAACCATATCCCTTACCCAGCCCTAACCTAACCCTACCCCTACCCCTAACCCTAACCCTAACCCTAACCCTAACCTTAACCCTAACCCTAACCTTAACCCTAACTTGTTCCTAACAGGAACAAGTTTCCAAGGAAAGAACATAAATGAAAAGCACTGCTTTGTAAACTGAATCACATGTGTGTCACTCGCTCAATTAGGAATACAAGAAAACCGAAAAGTGTTATCTCGCACTATACGGCACAGAAACAAGTTTCCATCGAAAGAACAGAAAGGCCAAGCACAACTTTGTAAACTAAATCACATACGTGTCGCCCGTTCAATTATTACAACAGGAAAACTGAAAAGTGATATATCACACTGTACAGCACAGAAACAAGTTTCCAACCGAAGAACAGAAATCCAAAGCACTACTTTGTAAACTAAATCACATGTATGTCGCTCGCTCAATTAGGAATACAGGGAAACCGAAAAGTGTTATCTCGCACTGTATGGCACAGAAACAAATTTCCAAAGAAAGAACAGAAACGCAAAGCACAACTTTGTAAAATAAATGACATACGTGTCGCCTGTTCAATTATTATAACAGGAAAACTGAAAAGTGATATAACGCACTGTACAGCACAGAAACAAGTTTCCATCGAAAGAACAGAAACGCAAAGCACAACTTTGTAAACTAATTCACATGCGTGTCGCCTGTTCAATTATTATAACAGGAAAACTGAAAAGTGATATATGACATTGTACAGCACAGGAACAAGTTTCAAATGAAAGAACAAAAAAGAAAATCATTAATTTGTAAACTAAATCACATGTGCGTCGCTCGCTCCATTAGGAATACAGGAAAACTGAAAAGTGATATATCTCACTGTACAGCACAAGAACAAGTTTCCAAAGAAAGAACAGAAAAGCAAAGCACTACTTTTAAACGGAATCACCTGTGTGTTGCTCTCTCAATTAGGAATACAGGAAAACTGAAAAGTGTTATCTCGCACTGTACGGCACAGAAACAAGATTCCATTGAAAGAATAGATACACAAAGCAAAACTTTGTAAACTAATTCACATATGTGTCGCCTGTTCAATTATTATAACAGGAAAACTGAAGAGTGATATAACACTAACCCTAACCCTAACCCTAACCCTAACCCTGAGCCCCTAACCCTAACCCTAACCTTAACCCCTAACCCTAACCCTAACACCTAACCCTAACCCTAACCCTAACCCCTAACCCTAACCCTAACCCTAACCCTAACCCTAACCCTAACCTCTAACCCTAACCCTAACCCTAACGCTAACCCCTAACCCTAACCCTAACGCTAACCGTAACCCTAACCATATCCCTTACCCAGCCCTAACCAAACCCTAACCCTAACCCTAACCCTAAACCTAACTTGTTCCTAACAGGAACAAGTTTCCAAGGAAAGAACGTAAATGAAAAGCTCGACTTTGTAAACTGAATCACATGTGTGTCACTCGCTCAATTAGGAATACAGGAAAACCGAAAAGTGATATATCACACTGTACAGCACAGAAACAAGTTTTCATCGAAAGAACAGAAAAGCAAAGCAAAACTTTGTAAACTAAATCACATACGTGTCACCCGTTCAATTATTACAACAGGAAAACTGAAAAGTGATATATCACACTGTACAGCACAGAAACAAGTTTCCAACCGAAGAACAGAAATCCAAAGCACTACTTTGTAAACTAAATCACATGTATGTCGCTCGCTCAATTAGGAATACAGGGAAACCGAAAAGTGTTATCTCGCACTGTATGGCACAGAAACAAATTTCCAAAGAAAGAACAGAAACGCAAAGGACAACTTTGTAAATAAAATGACATACGTGTCGCCTGTTTAATTATTATAACAGGAAAACTGAAAAGTGATATAACGCACTGTACAGCACAGGAACAAGTTTCCAACGAAAGAACAGAAACGCAAAGTACAACTTTGTAAACTAATTCACATACGTGTCGCCTGTTCAATTATTATAACAGGAAAACTGAAAAGTGATATATCACATTGTACAGCACAGGAACAAGTTTCAAATGAAAGAACAAATAATAAAATCACTAATTTGTAAACTAAATCACATGTGTGTCGCTCGCTCCATTAGGAATACAGGAAAACTGAAAAGTGATATATCTCACTGTACAGCGCAAGAACAAGTTTCCAACGAAAGAACAGAAAAGCAAAGCACAACTTTGTAAACTAATTCACGTACGTGTGGCCTGTTCAATTATTATAACAGGAAAACTGAAAAGTGATATAACCCTAACCCTAACAGAAGCCCCTAACCCTAACCCTAACCTTAACCCCTAACCCTAACCCTAACACCTAACCCTAACCCTAACCCTAACCCTAACCCCTAACCCTAACCCTAACCCTAACCCTAACCCCTAACCCTAACCCTAACCCTAACCCCTAACCCTAACCCTAACGGTAACCGTAACCCTAACCATATCCCTTACCCAGCCCTAACCTAACCCTAACCCTAACCCTAAACCTAACTTGTTCCTAACAGGAACAAGTTTCCAAGGAAAGAACGTAAATGAAAAGCTCGACTTTGTAAACTGAATCACATGTGTGTCACTCGCTCAATTAGGAATACAGGAAAACCGAAAAGTGATATATCACACTGTACAGCACAGAAACAAGTTTTCATCGAAAGAACAGAAAAGCAAAGCACAACTTTGTAAACTAAATCACATACGTGTCACCCGTTCAATTATTACAACAGGAAAACTGAAAAGTGATATATCACACTGTACAGCACAGAAACAAGTTTCCAACCGAAGAACAGAAATCCAAAGCACTACTTTGTAAACTAAATCACATGTATGTCGCTCGCTCAATTAGGAATACAGGGAAACCGAAAAGTGTTATCTCGCACTGTATGGCACAGAAACAAATTTCCAAAGAAAGAACAGAAACGCAAAGGACAACTTTGTAAATAAAATGACATACGTGTCGCCTGTTTAATTATTATAACAGGAAAACTGAAAAGTGATATAACGCACTGTACAGCACAGGAACAAGTTTCCATCGAAAGAACAGAAACGCAAAGTACAACTTTGTAAACGAATTCACATACGTGTCGCCTGTTCAATTATTATAACAGCAAAACTGAAAAGTGATATATCACATTGTACAGCACAGGAACAAGTTTCAAATGAAAGAACAAATAATAAAATCACTAATTTGTAAACTATATCACATGTGCGTCGCTCGCTCCATTAGGAATACAGGAAAACTGAAAAGTGATATATCTCACTGTACAGCGCAAGAACAAGTTTCCAACGAAAGAACAGAAAAGCAAAGCACAACTTTGTAAACTAATTCACATATGTGTGGCCTGTTCAATTATTATAACAGGAAAACTGAGAAGTGATATAACCCTAACCCTAACAGAAGCCCCTAACCCTAACCCTAACCCTAACCCTAACCCTAACCCCTAACCCTAACCCTAACCCTAACCATAACCCTAACCATATCCCTTACCCAGCCCTAACCTAACCCTACCCCTACCCCTAACCCTAACCCTAACCCTAACCCTAACCTTAACCCTAACCCTAACCTTAACCCTAACTTGTTCCTAACAGGAACAAGTTTCCAAGGAAAGAACATAAATGAAAAGCACTGCTTTGTAAACTGAATCACATGTGTGTCACTCGCTCAATTAGGAATACAAGAAAACCGAAAAGTGTTATCTCGCACTATACGGCACAGAAACAAGTTTCCATCGAAAGAACAGAAAGGCCAAGCACAACTTTGTAAACTAAATCACATACGTGTCGCCCGTTCAATTATTACAACAGGAAAACTGAAAAGTGATATATCACACTGTACAGCACAGAAACAAGTTTCCAACCGAAGAACAGAAATCCAAAGCACTACTTTGTAAACTAAATCACATGTATGTCGCTCGCTCAATTAGGAATACAGGGAAACCGAAAAGTGTTATCTCGCACTGTATGGCACAGAAACAAATTTCCAAAGAAAGAACAGAAACGCAAAGCACAACTTTGTAAAATAAATGACATACGTGTCGCCTGTTCAATTATTATAACAGGAAAACTGAAAAGTGATATAACGCACTGTACAGCACAGAAACAAGTTTCCATCGAAAGAACAGAAACGCAAAGCACAACTTTGTAAACTAATTCACATGCGTGTCGCCTGTTCAATTATTATAACAGGAAAACTGAAAAGTGATATATGACATTGTACAGCACAGGAACAAGTTTCAAATGAAAGAACAAAAAAGAAAATCATTAATTTGTAAACTAAATCACATGTGCGTCGCTCGCTCCATTAGGAATACAAGAAAACTGAAAAGTGATATATCTCACTGTACAGCACAAGAACAAGTTTCCAAAGAAAGAACAGAAAAGCAAAGCACTACTTTTAAACGGAATCACCTGTGTGTTGCTCTCTCAATTAGGAATACAGGAAAACTGAAAAGTGTTATCTCGCACTGTACGGCACAGAAACAAGATTCCATTGAAAGAATAGATACACAAAGCAAAACTTTGTAAACTAATTCACATATGTGTCGCCTGTTCAATTATTATAACAGGAAAACTGAAAAGTGATATAACACTAACCCTAACCCTAACCCTAACCCTAACCCTGAGCCCCTAACCCTAACCCTAACCTTAACCCCTAACCCTAACCTTAACACCTAACCCTAACCCTAACCCTAACCCCTAACCCTAACCCTAACCCTAACCCTAACCCTAACCCTAACCTCTAACCCTAACCCTAACCCTAACGCTAACCCCTAACCCTAACCCTAACGCTAACCGTAACCCTAACCATATCCCTTACCCAGCCCTAACCAAACCCTAACCCTAACCCTAACCCTAAACCTAACTTGTTCCTAACAGGAACAAGTTTCCAAGGAAAGAACGTAAATGAAAAGCTCGACTTTGTAAACTGAATCACATGTGTGTCACTCGCTCAATTAGGAATACAGGAAAACCGAAAAGTGATATATCACACTGTACAGCACAGAAACAAGTTTTCATCGAAAGAACAGAAAAGCAAAGCAAAACTTTGTAAACTAAATCACATACGTGTCACCCGTTCAATTATTACAACAGGAAAACTGAAAAGTGATATATCACACTGTACAGCACAGAAACAAGTTTCCAACCGAAGAACAGAAATCCAAAGCACTACATTGTAAACTAAATCACATGTATGTCGCTCGCTCAATTAGGAATACAGGGAAACCGAAAAGTGTTATCTCGCACTGTATGGCACAGAAACAAATTTCCAAAGAAAGAACAGAAACGCAAAGGACAACTTTGTAAATAAAATGACATACGTGTCGCCTGTTTAATTATTATAACAGGAAAACTGAAAAGTGATATAACGCACTGTACAGCACAGGAACAAGTTTCCAACGAAAGAACAGAAACGCAAAGTACAACTTTGTAAACTAATTCACATACGTGTCGCCTGTTCAATTATTATAACAGGAAAACTGAAAAGTGATATATCACATTGTACAGCACAGGAACAAGTTTCAAATGAAAGAACAAATAATAAAATCACTAATTTGTAAACTAAATCACATGTGTGTCGCTCGCTCCATTAGGAATACAGGAAAACTGAATAGTGATATATCTCACTGTACAGCGCAAGAACAAGTTTCCAACGAAAGAACAGAAAAGCAAAGCACAACTTTGTAAACTAATTCACATATGTGTGGCCTGTTCAATTATTATAACAGGAAAACTGAGAAGTGATATAACCCTAACCCTAACAGAAGCCCCTAACCCTAACCCTAACCCTAACCCTACCCCTAACCCTAACCCCTAACCCTAACCATAACCCTAACCCTAACCCTAACCCTAACCCTAACCCCTAACCCTAACCCTAACCCTAACCCTAACCCTAACCCCTAACCCTAACCCTAACGCTAACCGTAACCCTAACCATATCCCTTACCCAGCCCTAACCTAACCCTAACCCTAACCCTAACCCTAAATCTAACTTGTTCCTAACAGGAACAAGTTTCCAAGGAAAAAACGTAAATGAAAACCATGACTTTGTAAACTGAATCACATGTGTGTCACTCGCTCAATTAGGAATATAGGAAAACCGAAAAGTGATATATCACACTGTACAGCACAGGAACAAGTTTCCATCGAAAGAACAGAAACGCAAAGCACAACTTTGTAAACTAATTCACATACGTGTCGCCTGTTCAATTATTATAACAGGAAAACTGAAAAGTGATATAACACACTGTACAGCACAGAAACAAGTTTCCATCGAAAGAACAGAAACGCAAAGCACAACTTTGTAAACTAATTCACATACGTGTCGCCTGTTCAATTATTATAACAGGAAAACTGAAAAGTGATATAACGCACTGTACAGCACAGAAACAAGTTTCCATCGAAAGAACAGAAACGCAAAGCACAACTTTGTAAACTAATTCACATACGTGTCGCCTGTTCAATTATTATAACAGGAAAACTGAAAAGTGATATATGACATTGTACAGCACAGGAACAAGTTTCCAAAGAAAGAACAGAAGAGCAAAGCACTACTTTTAAACGGAATCACCTGTGTGTTGCTCTCTCAATTAGGAATAGAGGAAAACTGAAAAGTGTTATCTCGCACTGTACGGCACAGAAACAAGATTCCATTGAAAGAATAGATACACAAAGCAAAACTTTGTAAACTAATTCACATATGTGTCGCCTGTTCAATTATTATAACAGGAAAACTGAAAAGTGATATAACGCACTGTACAGCACAGAAACAAGTTTCCATCGAAAGAACAGAAACGCAAAGCACAACTTTGTAAACTAATTCACATGCGTGTCGCCTGTTCAATTATTATAACAGGAAAACTGAAAAGTGATATATGACATTGTACAGCACAGGAACAAGTTTCAAATGAAAGAACAAAAAAGAAAATCATTAATTTGTAAACTAAATCACATGTGCGTCGCTCGCTCCATTAGGAATACAGGAAAACTGAAAAGTGATATATCTCACTGTACAGCACAAGAACAAGTTTCCAAAGAAAGAACAGAAAAGCAAAGCACTACTTTTAAACGGAATCACCTGTGTGTTGCTCTCTCAATTAGGAATACAGGAAAACTGAAAAGTGTTATCTCGCACTGTACGGCACAGAAACAAGATTCCATTGAAAGAATAGATACACAAAGCAAAACTTTGTAAACTAATTCACATATGTGTCGCCTGTTCAATTATTATAACAGGAAAACTGAAAAGTGATATAACACTAACCCTAACCCTAACCCTAACCCTAACCCTGAGCCCCTAACCCTAACCCTAACCTTAACCCCTAACCCTAACCCTAACACCTAACCCTAACCCTAACCCTAACCCCTAACCCTAACCCTAACCCTAACCCTAACCCTAACCCTAACCCTAACCTCTAACCCTAACCCTAACCCTAACCCTAACCCCTAACCCTAACCCTAACGCTAACCGTAACCCTAACCATATCCCTTACCCAGCCCTAACCAAACCCTAACCCTAACCCTAACCCTAAACCTAACTTGTTCCTAACAGGAACAAGTTTCCAAGGAAAGAACGTAAATGAAAAGCTCGACTTTGTAAACTGAATCACATGTGTGTCACTCGCTCAATTAGGAATACAGGAAAACCGAAAAGTGATATATCACACTGTACAGCACAGAAACAAGTTTTCATCGAAAGAACAGAAAAGCAAAGCAAAACTTTGTAAACTAAATCACATACGTGTCACCCGTTCAATTATTACAACAGGAAAACTGAAAAGTGATATATCACACTGTACAGCACAGAAACAAGTTTCCAACCGAAGAACAGAAATCCAAAGCACTACTTTGTAAACTAAATCACATGTATGTCGCTCGCTCAATTAGGAATACAGGGAAACCGAAAAGTGTTATCTCGCACTGTATGGCACAGAAACAAATTTCCAAAGAAAGAACAGAAACGCAAAGGACAACTTTGTAAATAAAATGACATACGTGTCGCCTGTTTAATTATTATAACAGGAAAACTGAAAAGTGATATAACGCACTGTACAGCACAGGAACAAGTTTCCAACGAAAGAACAGAAACGCAAAGTACAACTTTGTAAACTAATTCACATACGTGTCGCCTGTTCAATTATTATAACAGGAAAACTGAAAAGTGATATATCACATTGTACAGCACAGGAACAAGTTTCAAATGAAAGAACAAATAATAA